>NW_022631123.1:4200863-4423030 GCF_010015895.1 Lontra canadensis
ATACACATATGTATATATGTGTATATATGTATATATATATATACACACAATGGAATATATATATATATATATATACCACCTTTTCTTTAGCCATTCATCTCTTGATGGACATCTAGGTTCTTTCCATAGTTTGGCTATTGTGAACATTGCTGCTAAAAACATTCAGGTACACGTGCCCCTTTGGATCACTACATTTGTATGTTTAGGGTAAATACCCAGTAGTGCAATTGCTGGGTCATAGGGTAGCTCTATTTTCAACTTTTTGAGGAACCTCCATACTATTTTCCAGAGTGGTTGCACCAGCTTGCATTCCCACCAACAATGTAGGACGGTTCCCCTTTCTCCGCATCCTCACCAGCATCTGTCATTTCCTGACTTGTTAATTTTAGCCATTCTGACTGGTGTGAGGTGGTATCTCACTGTGGTTTTGATTTGTACTTCCCTGATGCCGAGTGAGGTTGAACACTTTTTCATGAGTCTGTTGGCCATCTGGATGTCTTCTTTGCAGAAATGTCTGTTCATGTCTTCTGCCCATTTTTTGATTGGATTATTTGTTCTTTGGGTGTTGAGTTTGCTAAGTTATTTATAGATGTTGGATACTAGACCTTTATCTGATATGTCATTTGAAAATATGTTCTCCCATTCTGTCAGCTGTCTTTTGGTTTTGTTGACTGTTTCCTTTGCTGTGCAAAGGGTATTGATCTTGATGAAATCCCAATAGTTTGTTTTTCCCCTTGCTTCCCTTGCCTTTGGTGATGTTCCCAGGAAGAAGTTGCTGTGGCTGAGGTCGCAGAGGTTGCTTCCTGTGTTCTCCTCAAGGATTTTGATGGATTCCTTTCTCACATTGAGGTCCTTCATCCATCTTCAGTATATTTTCAGTCTATTTTCGTGTGTAGTGTAAGGAAATGGTCCATTTTTCTGCATGTGGCTGTCCAATTTTCTCAACACCATTTGTTGAAGAAACTGTCTTCTTTCCATTGGACATTCTTTCCTGCTTTGTTGAAGATTAGTTGACCATAGAGTTGAGGGTCTATTTCTGAGCTCTCTATTCTGTTCCACTGATCTATGTGTCTGTCTTTGTGCCAGTACCATACTGTCTTGATGAGGACAGCTTTGTAATAGAGCTTGAAGTCCAGAATTGTGATGCCACCAACTTTGGCTTTCTTCCTTTGGCTATTTGAGGTCTTTTCTGGTTCCATAGAAATTTTAGGATTCTTTGTTCCATTTCTTTGAAAAAAATGGGTGGGATTTTGATAGGGATTGCATTAAATGTGTAGGTTGCTTTAGGTAGCATAGACATTTTCACAATATTTGTTCTTCCAATCCATGAGCATGGAACATTTTTTCCATTTCTTTGTGTCTTCCTCAGTTTCTTTCATGAGTACTTTATGTTTTCTGAGTACAGATTCTTTGCCTCTTTGGTTAGGTTTATTCTTAGGTATCTTATGGTTTTGGGTGCAGCTGTAAATGGGATTGACTCCTTATTTCTCTTTCTTCTGTCTTGTTGTTGTTATATAGAAATGCAACTGATTTCTGTGCATTGATTTTATATCCTGACACTTTACTGAGTTCCTGTATAAGTTCTAGCAGTTTTGGAGTGGAGCCTTTTGGGTTTTCCACATATAGTATCATATCATCTGCAGAGAGTGATAGTTTGACTTCTTTTTTGCCAATTTGGATGCCTTTAATTTCTTTCTGTTGTCTTATTGCTGAGGCTAGGACTTCTAGTACTATGTTGAATAGCAGTGGTGATAATGGACATCCCTGCCGTGTTCCTGACCTTAGCGGAAAAGCTTTCAGTTTTTCTCCACTGAGAATGATATTTGCAGTGGGTTTTTCATTGATGGCTTTGAAAATATTGATTTATGTGCCCCCATCCCTACATTTTGAAGAGTTTTGATCAGGAAGGGATGCTGTACTTTGTCAAATGCTTTTTCAGCATCTATTGAGAGTATCATATGGTTCTTGTTCTTTCTTTTATTAATGTATTGTATCACATTGATTGATTTGCAGATAGTGAAGCAGCCTTGCAGCCCTGGAATAAATCCCACTTGGTCGTGGTGAATAATCCTTTTAATATACTGTTGAATCCTGTTGGCTAGTATTTTGATGAGAATTTTTGCATCTATGTTCATCAAGGATATTGGTCTGTAGTTCTCATTTTTGATGGGATCCTTGTCTGGTTTTGGGATCAAGGTGATGCTGGCCTCATAAAATGAGTTTGGAAGCTTTCCTTCCATTTCTGTTTTTTGGAACAGTTTCAGGAGAATAGGAATAAGTTCTTCTTTAAATGTTTGGTAGAATTCCCCCGGGAAGCTGTCTGGCCCTGGGCTTTTGTTTGTTTGGAGATTTTTGATGACTGTTTCAATCTCCTTACTGGTTATGGGTCTGTTCAGGTTTTCTATTTCTTCCTGGTTCAGTTGTGGTAGTTTATATGTCTCTAGGAATGCATCCATTTCTTCCAGATTGTCGAATTTGTTGGCGTAGAGTTGCTCAAAGTATGTTCTTATAATTGTTTGTATTTCTTTGGTGTTGGTTCTGATCTCTCCTCTTTCATTAATGATTTTATTGATTTGGGTCCTTTCTCTTTTCTTTTTGAGAAGTCTGGCCAGGGGTTTATCAATCTTATTAATTCTTTCAAAGAATCAGCTCCTAGTTTTGTTGATTTGTTCTATTGTTTTTTGGTTTCTATTTCATTGATTTCTGCTCTGATCCTTATGATTTCTCTTCTCCTGCTGGGTTTAGGCTTTCTTTCTTGTTCTTTATCCAGCTCCTTTAGGTGTAGGGTTAGGTTGTGTACCTGAGACCTTTCTTGTTTCTTGAGAAAGGCTTGTACTGCTATGTATTTTCCTTTCAGGACTGCCTTTGCTGTGTCCCACAGATTTTGAACCGTTGTGTTTCCATTATCATTTGTTTCCATGACTTTTTTCAATTCCTTAATTTCCTGGTTGACCCATTCATTCTTTAGAAGGATGCTGTTTAGTCTCCATGTATTTGGGTTCTTTCCAGATTTCCTCTTGTGATTGAGTTCTAGCTTCAGAGCATTGTGGTCTGAAAATATGCAGGGAATGATCCCAATCTTTTGATATTGGTTGAGACCTGATTTAGGACCAAGGATGTGATCTATTCTGGAGAATGTTCCATGGGCACTAGAGAAGAATGTGTATTCTGTTGCTTTGGGATGAAATGTTCTGAATATATCTGTGATGTCCATCTGGTCCAGTGTGTCATTTAAGGCCTTTATTTCCTTGTTGATATTTTGCTTGGATGATCTGTCCATTTCAGTGAGGGGAGTGTTAAAGTCCCCTACTATTATTGTATTATTGTCAATGTGTTTCTTTGATTTTGTTATTAATTGGTTTATATAGTTGGCTGTTCCCACGTTAGGGGCATAGATATTTAAAATTGTTAGATCTTCTTGTGGGACAGACCCTTTGAGTATGATATAGTGTCCTTCCTCATCTCTTATTATAGTCTTTGGCTTAAAGTCTAATTGATCTGATATAAGGATTGCCACCCCAGCTTTCTTCTGATGTCCATTAGCATGGTAAATTGTTTTCCACCCCCTCACTTTAAATCTGGAGGTGTCTTTGGGTTTAAAATGAGTTATTTGTAGGCAGCATATTGATGGGTTTTGTTTTTGATCCATTCTGATACCCTGTGTCTTTTGATTGGGGCATTTAGCCCATTTGCATTCAGGGTAACTATTGAGAGATGTGAATTTAGTGCCATTGTATTGCCTGTAAGGTGACTGTTACTGTATATTGTCTCTATTCCTTTTTGATCTACTACTTTTAGGGTCTCTCTTTGCTTAGAGGACCCCTTTCAATATTTCCTGTAGAGCTGGTTTGGTGTTTGCAAATTCTTTTAGTTTTTGTTTGTCCTGGAAGCTTTTTATCTCTCCTTCTATTTTCAATGATAGCCTAGCTGGATATAGTATTCTTGGCTGCATGTTTTTCTCGTTTAGTGCTCTGAATATATCATGCCAGTTCTTTCTGGCCTGCCAGGTCTCTGTGGATAAGTCCACTGCCAATCTAATATTTTTACCATTGTATGTTACAGACTTCTTTTCCCAGGCTGCTTTCAGGATTTTCTCTTTGTCGCTAAGTCTTGTAAATTTTACTATTAGGTGACAGGGTGTGGACCTATTCTTACAGATTTTGAGGGGGGTTCTCTGCACCTCCTGGATTTTGATGCTTGTTCCCTTTGCCATATTAGGGAAATTCTCTACCATAATTCTCTCCAATATACCTTCTGCTCCCCTCTCTCCTTCTTCTTCTTCTGGAATCCCAATTATTCTAATGTTTTTCATCTTATGGTGTCACTTATCTCTCGAATTCTCCCTTTGTGGTCCAGTATTTGTTTGTCTCTCTTTCGCTCAGCTTCTTTATTTTCTGTCAGTCGGTCTTCTATATCACTAATTCTTTCTTCTGCCTCACTTATCCTAGCAGTAAGAGCCTCCATTTTTTATTGAACCTCATTAATAGCTTTTTTTATTTCAACTTGGTTAGATTTTAGTTCTTTTATATCTCCAGAAAGGGCTTTAATCTCTCCAGAGAGGGTTTCTCTTATATCTTCCATGCCTTTTTTGAGCCCGGCTAGAACCTTGAGAATCATCATTCTGAACTCTAGGTCTGACATTACCAATGTCCATATTGATTAGGTCACTAGCTTTCAGTATTGTCTCTTGTTCTTTTTTTGTGGTGAGTTTTTCCGCCTTGTCATTTTGTCCAGATAAGAATATATGAAGGAACAAATAAAATACTAAAAGGGTGGCAAAGGCCCCAGGAAAATGCACTTTAACCAAATCAGAAGGGACCCCAAATCGTGGCGGGGGGGAGTAGAAAGGGGATAAAAAGAAGTTCAGAAAAAAAATTTAAAAAAAAAAGAAAAAATATTAAAAAGGAAAAATATATATATTAGACTATTGACTAGAACAAGGTCACCCACTTAATTTTGGGAGTATTTTTGTCTTTTAGAAGAAACTACCTCCCAAAATTTTAAAGAATGAAGAACACATATAAGGGTAAACACAATGAAGGGATGAAATATGCCTATAAAGATGAAAAAAATTTTTTTTTAATTTCTAAAAATGGAGTTGATAAAGTAAGTTGGTTGGGAGAATAAAGAAAAAGAAAGTGGAAAGAATTTGCTTAGGCTGGAGACTAGAACAAGTCCAGAGCTAGATTTAGGGTATATTTTGATCTATTAGATGTTGTACCCCAAATTTTTTAGAAGAAAAAACCCTATGTGTATACAAAAAATGAAGTTAGATACAATGAAGGATAAAATATGACTATAATAATGAACGTTCAAAAAAGATTTTTTTTTTTTTAATGAAAGGTATTGTTAAGATAAACTAGTTAAAAACTGTTAAAAGAGGAAAGGGTAAAAGTTAAAAAAAATTAGAAGAAGGAAAAAAATTAAATTAAAAAAAATTAAATTAACTGAGAGACTAAAGAATCATGGGGAGAAAGCCATGAATTCCTTGCTTTGCTTTCTCCTCCTCTGGAATTCCGCTGTTCTCCTTGGTAAGTGAACTTAGTCTTGGCTGGATTACTTGTTGATTTTCTGGGGGAGGGGCCTGTTGTAGTGATTCTCAAGTGTCTTTGCCCCAGGCAGAATTGCACCACCCTTACCAGGGGCCGGGCTAAGTAATCCGCTCGGGTTCGCTTTCGGGAGCTTTTGTTCCCTAAACGCTTTCCATAGAGTTCTGGAGGACGGGAATGAAAATGGCAGCCTCCCAATCTCCTGCCCATGAGGAGCTGAGAGTTTGGGGCCCCACTCCTCAGTGCGCCCTCAGAGAAAAGCACTGAATCATTCCCGTCTCCCTGGCCTCTGGCTGCGCTCCAAGCTCACCCAGACTGTGACCAGTTCAAGGTAACCCTGAGCTGAGAGCTCACTCCTTGGCTCTGTCTCTGCAGCCAGCTTTCCCGTTCTAATACCTGCGAGCTCTGCAACACTCAGACACCCCCAATCCTTCTGTGACCCTGCAGGACCTGGGGCCACGCTGACCCCGCATGGGCTTCACCCTGGTTTAGCCTATGGAGCAATGTCCCTCAGTGGAGCAGATTTTAAAAGTCCTGATTTTGTGCTCTGTTGTTCCACCGCTTGCTGGGAGCCAGCCCCTCCCCCCGTGGTCTATCTTCCCGTTGCTTTGGATTCATTTCTCCGCCATCCTACCTTTCAGAAAGTGGTCGATTTTCTGTTTCTAGAATTGTTGCTCTTCTTCTCTTCAGTCTCCTGTTGGATTTGTAGGTGTTTGCAATGGTTTGATAAGCTATCTAGCTGATCTTCTGCTACCTGATGTAGTCTCAGCCTGCTACTTCTCCACCACCTTGACTCCTCCCTTTTTGTCAACAATGTGGTTTTAATTTGAATTTCCCTGATGGCTAATGATGTAAACATTTTTTCTTGTGTCTGTTAGCCATTTGTATGTCTTCTTTGGCCGAACTGTGGAAGGACCCAAGATGCCCTTCAACAGATTAATGGATAAAGAAGATGTGGTCCATATATGCAATGGAATATTACTCAGGCATCAGAAAAGATGAATAGCCAATATTTGCATCAACATGGATGGAACTGGAGGAGATAATGCTGAGTGAAATAAGCCAAACAGAGAAAGACAATTGTCATATGGTTTCATTTATTTGTGGAACACAAGGAATAGTATGGAGGACATTAGGAGAAGGAAGGAAAAAATGAAGAGGGGGAAATCAGAGAGGGAGATGAACCATGAGAAACTACAGACTCTGGGAATCAAACTGAGGGTTTTAAGGGGGAGAACGAGTTAGCCCAGTGATGGGTATTAAGGAGGGCACATATTAAATGGAGCACTGGGTTTTATACACAAACAATGAATTATGGAACACTACATCAAAAACCAATGATGTACTGTATGATGACTAACATGACAAAGTAAATAAATAAATACATATCAGAGAAGAATAAATAGGAGCACCTGAGTGGCTCAGTGTGTTAGGCCTCTGCCTTTGGCTCAGGATTGAGCCCCACATCGGGCTCTCTGCTCAGCAGATAGCCTGCTTACCCCTCTCTCTGCCTGCCTCTCTGCCTACTTGTGATCTCTCTGTGTTAAATAAATAAAATCTTAAAAAAGAAAAAAAGAATGAATAAATAATATTTTTTTCCAAATAGTGAAATGCTAACTTACTATAGGAACTGAATAAGTATGGTTAGAAGATAATCAAAATGTAACACATAATACACTGTGTAATAAGTGTGGATAAGGACAGAGTTGTCTCTGCAAGCAACTTATGCTTACCCTCTACAAATAGATCTGGATATCTACAGCCATCTGAGAAGGGAATCAATCCCCTACCTCACTCTTACTTTCATCAGCCAAACATATGCTATTGAGTGAAAATGCAGAGCTGGGTAGATGTGGTGAGTTAGTTTGGGATAGAAAAGAGCTCAATATAGTAGATTTAAAAAATATGTTCAGGTATGACATATGGGAGTAGAAAGGCTCAAAAAGAACAACTATCACCTACATGGTATGATAGGAGTAAAGTAAATAGAGCAACACAGTCTGATGAACCTGAAACTCCTAAAGGACTTCAAGCCCTACAGAGTTTCTTCAAAATACCGTGGTTCAGAATAGATCTAAAATTCCTAGAAGCGGGGAGCCTGGGTGGCTCAATGGGTTGAGCCTCTGCCTTCGGCTCAGGTCATGATCTCAGGGCCATGAGATCAAGCCCCGCATCAGGCTCTCTGCTCAGCAGAGAGCCTGCTTCCCCTCCTCTCTCTGCCTGCCTCTCAGCCTCCTTGTGCTCTCTCTCTCTGTCAGATAAAGAAATAAAATTAAATAAATAAATAAATAAATAAATATAAAATAAAGTAAAATTCCTGGAAGACTCCAAGCTCCACAGAATTCCTCATAGCACCATGCCTGGTACAGAATAAGAACTCTGAAACTCCAAAAGACACCAAGTTCTATTTAATTTCTCATGGCACCACAGCATAGCACAAAAGAGTACAGATAGCTGGATGGAGTTCCATGATAGGTAAGGCTGTAATGGCTTCACAGGGAACCTCAAGCATCCCTAAAATGAGCTAAGATGTTCCCCATGTTACAAGAGTCAAGTGGATATGTTAAACATGGGAGTTCCATACTGTTCTGTTCTCTCTGTAAATGTGAACCATGTGAGCTTAACGCCAGCTGGGGAGTTAAATAAGGCACAATTAGTTAGGCACAAAAGTTAAATAAGTTAAATAAGGCACAATTCCCAAACTCAGGGGACCTAGGTTTTCAGGGGCTACCAGCCAGGATGATCACAAACGCAGCCAAGGGCTATATACCAGCAGCAGAGGCCAGAAAGGACAGATAATGATAAATGAAGACCAGATGCCACAGGATAGCAGTATGTAAGTCATACCCTCAAGTCTCCATCCTCTCAGGATGAGGATGAGTGGAGGAAATGGAGTTGACTGAGAAAGTCCAGAAGGGACTGACATTCTTCTGAGTTGGATAAGATTGAATTTCTACCACTACCAAACAACCATTCACACAGGAATTAACTTCATTGTATGAAAATTTTAAAAGGGAGAATTTTGATAACTTGAGTTAAGAGGCCTTTAGAATCCATACCCTTTATACATATTTCAAGTCCCTATTATGTGCAAAGCACTGTGCCGGCTTCTTGGAGGATACAATGCTGGGTCAGATATCATCCTTAAATGAGTCTAGTTTGGGCAAGAAGGTGATCACACAAAGTTATTTTGTCAACCTGAGATGATTTACAAAGAGAAACAAGAGCTTTAAAGAGGTTCATGAAGGGAAGAAATAATACTGACATCGTTTATTCAGGGAAATTTCACAAAGAAATTCTGATATTTTGAGCATCCTTTAAGACTGTAATAAAGCATTTAAATTTACAAGGATCGGATTTGTACAAGCGGATGATAGACAAATCATCAAATCATTTATTGATTTAATGTTGCCTTTTCTAAAGCACTATCACCCATATGTTGACTTAAAGTCATTGCAAAATCACCATTTTTTATGTCTACATAAGAAGCAGGAGGGTCAGAAATAGCATTTAGCATCAGAGGACTTGAAACTGAACGCTGTAGCACCAAGAATCAAGTGAACATCTAAAGATAAACTTGAACGCTTTCACCTCAGGTTTCACTATTTGCTTCCTCTCAACTGAACTAGATGTAACTAAGAGACTGTCACATTCCTGTAACCATGGAAGTTCTTAACCACTTGAATGACACTCAAAACAGGCCCAGCAGACAAAGAGGGTTACTCTGCAAAGGCCACAGTACAAGCCAGAGACAAAGGTAGGGAAAAAGTAGGAAAATGCCAGCATGGAGATTCACATGATCCTTAGTGGTATCCATCATAAGATCAGAAACAAGGAAGAGAATGTACACCAGGCAGTTGGCAATATTCTTTGAAAGTTGATGCAATGTTTAATTGATTCTCTGAGCCACTTGGCTATCAAAATGAGTAAGTAAGAGATAAAAATAGAAACTGGAGAGGAAAGATGAAAGCTCTTGGCTATACTCTGAGACCAGCTAAATGCAAGATCATGAACAAGTGTTTCTGCTTTTCTGGGTCTGTTTCTTTGTTGATCTGAAGAAAATTAACTGAATGGTTTCCATGTTCCCTTCCAGCTACAGAAGTTTAATAGAATCCCAGTACAAATAAAAGGAGTGAAAAAATAACTTAAAAAAATAGTCTAGGAGAGAAAAGGGACCCAAAAAAAGGGGGGGAGGGAGGGAGGGGGAGAATGAATTAGAGGAGGGTACAATAATTTTCTTCCATTACCTGTACAAATACTTCAGCTGTAACATGCAGTTTGCTATACATTCTTACCCATGATGTACTCTTGATCCCACTGTCTAAGACCTAAATCCAATGGCTTGCAACCCAGTTCACATTGACAAAATGTGGTTGGTGGAATAGAGAAGAATCTAGGCATTTCTTGTCAAAGTGAATGTTTTATCTCAAAGAAAGACTAGAGTCACAAAGTTGAGCAATGCTACATAATATTCCTGAGAAATACATGCAATAATTTTTATCAAACCTACGTTATTTCATTTTGGTTTTGCTTTATGTGGATCATTAATCCCAACTACACTTGGTCTTAAACACATAAGAGGTGACCTCTGTTACCTCCAGTTTTCATTTTATTCACCAAAGTGGCATATCACTATCTACTGAGGTCTTCTCCTTAGAAAATCCTCAATTATTCAGAAAAGATAATAAAATACATCTTTGTTTAAAACTTCTAAAATCTTTATATTTGTGAACACCATTACTGAACCATTTATAGCCCACACAGGCATTCTCTTATTCCCCCAATTATTTTATTCTCCAAAAACACTAATATAGATATAAAAGAGTCCTGGAATCTAACATTATGATATTAGCTTCAGGTTGGGGTGCCAACTCACCATGAAGTCTCACTAAATTCACAGGAATGAAACACACCTATCACATTCCCTTAACATGGGAGCTCATGTTCAGTAATAAATTTCTCAGGCAAATGAAAAATCCAAATGTATATGTTCAATTTACCATGCACAATTTAAAATACATAATGCATATACATACTAATATACATTCATATAAATAAATAATATAATATATATATAAATGTTCTACAAATAAATGTGTTCTGATTATTATGCCAGAATCTGTAGAGTATACAAAGTTAAATAAGGCACAATTCCCAAACTCAGGAAACTTACAGAATGGTTAAAGAGAGAAGACTGGAGGATCACTTTTCTATATGAAGTATTAATAAAAATAATAATTACCATTCACCAACTATTCACTATATAGAAGCCACTTTTACATGACACTTAAATGTTTTGAGTTATTTAATTGACACAGTATCTTCCTATCATAGGTGCCATTATTAAATTCACTCTACAAATAAAAAAAGTAAAGTTTGAAATACACTGTTGTATTTATAAGGTGTTTTATGTAAGACTCATGGTAAGCACAAAGCAAAAATCTACATTGGATTCACAAAACAATTTTTTAAAAATGTATCAAAACATACCACTATGAGAAATTGTCAATTCACAAAAAAAGACAGCAAATGGGGAAAATCCCTGAGATATCTGTACACTGAAATTATAAGACATTTATGAATGAAATTGAAGAAGACACAAATAATGGAAAGATATTCTGTGCTCACGAATTGGAAAAATTAATGTTAAATGTCCATATTGTCCAATGCCATCTACAGATTCAGTACAATTCCTATCAAATCTCCAATGGCATCTTACACAGAAATGGAAAAACAAGCCTAAAATTCACATAAAATCTCAAAAGATCACAAATAGACAAAGCAACCCTGAGAAAGAAGAAAAAAGCTGGAGACATATGCTTCCTGATTTTAAAATTTATTATAAAACTATTGTAAGGGGGGCACCTGAGTGGCTCAGTGGGTTAAAGCCTCTGCCTTCAGTTCAGATCATGATCCCAGGGTCCTGGGATTGAGCCCTGCATCAGGCTCTCTGCTCATCAGGGAGCCTGCTTCCTCCCCCCCCACCCCCACCTCCCCGCCTGTCTCTCTGCCTACATGTGATCTCTGTCAAATAATAAATAAAATCTTTGAGAAAAAAAACTATTGTAATCAAAACAGTATTGTACTGGCATAAAAACAGACATATAGACCAATGGAACATAATCAAGAATTCAGAAATAAACCAATCATAAACAGTCAACTAATATTTGACAAGGAAGCCAAAAACACTCACTGAAACTCAACAAATGGTGCTGGGAAAACTGGATAATCGCATGCAAAAGAATAAAATCGGACCCTTATCTCACACTATACACAAAAATTAACTCAAAATAGATGAAGACTTAAACATAAGATCTAAAACTGTAAAACTACTAGAAAAAAAAAGGAGGAAAACTCCTTGATAATGGTCTTGGCAATGATTTTTTGCATATGATACCAAAAGCACAAGCAACAAAAGCAAAAATAAACAACTGGGACTACATCAAACTAAAAAGCTATTGCACAGAGACTACGAGAAAAATCACAAAGGCAAGATATGGAATGGGAGAAAGTACTTGCAAACCATCTATCTATCAGACAAGGGGTTAATATCCAAAATATATAAAGAACTCATCCAACTCAAGAGCAAAATAAACCAAACAATCCAACCAAAAAGTGGGCAGAGGACTTGAATACATATTTTTCCAACGTATACATACAAATGGCCAGTAGGTATATGAAAAGAGACTCAACATAACCAATCAAGAAAATACAAGTCAAAACCATATTGAGATATTACCTCACATCTGTTAAAATGATGATTATCAAAAAGACAAAAGATAACAAGTACTGGCAAAGATGGTGAGAAAAGGGAACATTTGTGCACTGTCGATAGGAACATAAATTGGTGCAGCCACCGCAGAAAACAGTATGACATTTTCTCAAAAAGTTAAAAATAGGGGCACCTGGGTGGTACAGTCCATTGAATGTCCAGCTCTTGGTTTCAGCTCAGTTTGTGATCTCAGGATTGTGGGATTGAGCTTCGTGTCAGGCTCCATGCTGGGCACGGTCTTCTTGAGATTCTCCTTGCCCCTTGCCCCTCCCCCCCCACTACACACTCTCTCTAAAATAACTAGATAAATCTTTAAAAAAAATTAAAGCCAGAACTACCATATGATGCAGCAATCTCACTTCTGGGTATGTATGTATCCAAAGAAAATTAAATCAGGATATTGAAGAGAGAGCTGCATTCTGATGTTCATTCCACTGCAGCCTTATTCACCACAACCAAGACATGAAAACAACCTAAGTGTCCACTGACAGATTAGTGGATAAAGACAATGGGGAGCATGAGTTTGTGTATGTGTGTATGTGTGTGTGTGGGGGGGTATTATATATGTATATATATGTATATAATACCCACACACACACAATGGAATATGATTCACCAATAAAAAAGAAGGAAACCCTGCCTTTTGCGGTTGCACAGATGGATCTTGAGGGCGTTATGTTAAGTGAAATAAGTCAGACAGAGAAATACAAATACTGCATGTGCTCATTTAAATGTGGAATCTAAGAAAGCCAGACTCAGACTAATCAAAAGTAGAATGGTGGTTGCCAAGGCTGAAGGGGGTGAAGGAAAGGGGTGAAGGGGGTCAAGGGGACAAACTTCCAGCTAAAAGATCAGTAGGTTCTGGGGATCTCATATACAGAATGGTAACTATAGCTAACAATACTATATTAAATACTTAAAAATTGTTAAGAGAGTAAATCTTAATTGCTATCACCACACCAAAAATAAATAAATAAATAAAGTAATTGTGTGAGAGGATTGACTAACTTTATTCTGGTTACCATTTCACAGAATATATGTATATCAAAGCATCACAAAATATACCCTAAACTATATGTCAATAATATCTCAATAAAGCTGGAAAAACAAATAAGAAAAATGGATATAGAAAGGGTATGTAAATCTCACACACATATAAGTCAAGGTCAGAATTCTAAGCAGGCATTTGTTAATCACTGTGCTATATTGCATTAATATAACACCAGCTACAGTATAAACAAAGGCACAATGCAGCCAATTCTCAATTAGCAAATGAGTGGTACAAATAATATGTAGTTGAAGATAATCTGATATTTGATGAGTCCCTGCCACATTCCAGACTTTGTGCAATCCAGAGCCAAGACAGTGAATATTTATGCTTTATGCTGTGGGTTTTACACCAATGGTTTAATGTTTGATTACTACCTACTTTATGCAGGCCCTCAGTGAGTTACTTCATAAAATGAATTCCATATATGTCATCTGCCAGGAACCCAAAATTTATATCATTGCTCACTAATACATGGAAGATTTTACCAAAAGTATTCTCTTAAGGCCTTCTGCATCTCAACAGGGAAAAAAGAACCCATTCAAAGCACAGTTCTTCTGCTTAGTTCCACCTCAAACTATGTAACAGTTCATCCTAGAGCAGTAATCACCTAAGAATTTATGCTACATGTACCCATAAAGAACTATAATTAAAATAGCAAACCTTCTCTATGTTATTTTCTTCTGTCATCTTCAATGCAAATCTACCATTTAGTTAAAGCCAAGTATCTGTCTTAACTAAGGTCTTACTAAATTGAATTTTTATATTATTCTTAGAGGCAAAGCAAAGAATGGAAACACAGTGAGTTTTAGTTCTAAACTATGCCACAACACTTGCCATCATTTAAATAGTCTCATTTCTCCAAAATGAAATAGAATGTATAGGGAAATAGAAAATTTAATTCACTATGAAGAGCCTAATTAGCTTTGCAGATAAAAACTAAAGGTTTGTGTGGGTTTCTCCAGGCTGCCCTAATCTCTCAGACTACTCAGACAGATCATTAAATAAATTCATCTGCAGTTGGTTTTGTTGACCCCAAAAGTGACCAGTGGCTCTGCTCAGGCCAAACCAATAAATAATCAACTTGAGATTGACATAATTCCTAAAAGCCAAGATCTACTCGCATTTATAGCAACCTCTGTCACCTAGGAGAGCTCTGCCTACTTCTCTCTAGCATCTAAACCCACCCTTTCCTTTATGGGCCGATTCAAGCCCCACCTCATACATGAGGGGATCTGTAACTGCCCCATTTCAGGAGATTCACTCTACTACAGACCTACTGTGGATATCTGTTCTCTGCATCTCTCAGCTTTTGTTGTTCTATATTAGCAGCAGAATATACCCTACCTGAGCACCAGATGTTTTTGTTCTAAGTCCCTTTGTATCCTTAAGCTCACCTAGGACAGTGATTTGCACACTGTAGGTGCTCACAGCTTCAGAGCCCTCTTTTTTAAGCAGAATTTGCTAAGAGTCTGGTTTATTAGACTCTAAGCAGTATATTTAAAGGACTTCATTAAAATATAAGACCACATCTCAAAAGGAGGCATAATTGTGAGGCCCCAGTGTGCTTCAGAGGCTCTGGGGGAATTTTCTGGGCTAAAATGGCAAACACCACATTCTCTAGTCTGTAATAATTGGGCAGGTTCATCCTCAACACCTTTAAAATTTCACAGATCTCACGTTCCTCCTCTAAAGATGTGTTTTACTTCCCTTACATTCCTGTCTTATTTATTCCTGTGCTGCTTCTCTAGGACAAAGAAAGTAAGAAGTTCTTAAAAATCAGACCAAAAAATAACCTAGGAAGGTCTTATATGAGAATTTTTTTCCAAGGAAAAGGGCAGGCACAAAGAGTACCTTAGGGCCTGGACAGAGTTCTAAAATCACAGTCAGGATAAGAATAAGAATGATTTTGATTTCAAATGACAAGAAACCAATTTGAACCAAAAAAAGGGAGAAGAGGGGGAGCTTTTATAAGAATTCTTAGTATTCTCATGAGATCCGAGGTCTGTAGAACAGCTCACATCAGTTTTTTAAATGCCAGTATTTCTCTCACCATTTCTCATCCTTCTTATCTCATCATTGCTCTCTTTCACATATCTGTTTCCTCTCTCTCTCTATCTCACTGTTCCTTCACTTACCTGGACTTTCACATTTTTCTCTCAACTGTATTCTCTGCTTCTCTTGTCCATATGGTAGTAAACTTGGCCACCAGCAGCTCTGAAAGAGCACGTCTCATAGCTTCAGTTATCAGATAAGTCATCGAAGATGTTTGTCAATTTTAGTCCAAAGTCTTAGAAGAAGATGCTAATTGGCCCAGTTTTAATCAAATGCCCAAATCTGGAACTAAGAGCTATAGCCAAGAGATAAAATCACATTGTCCAAAATGGCTGCCCCATAATAACCATATTATGGTTGTCAGGAAATAACCATAACCAGGGTAAATCAGAAAAGAAAAGAGGGAATCTAAGAAGAACCAAAGTATTCCATGCAGTAGATCTGACCCTTGGCAGTTCTCATACCTCCAAGAGGAGGTTCTTCTGGCAATTCTTTATCTGTTATATTTTACAATGAAACAGAATGCCAAAACATCTTCAGCAAATAAGGGAGTTTCAGTCACCCTAACTGAACACAGTGGTCATATGTTCCTACAGATCAACAAGACATATTTAAGTCACTGTGAAGAAGTCCTGACTCCATAGAAGAACACAGATTAAATAATGGATTAAAGCTGGTGACACTTACATAAATTTATGGTATTTCAAGAAAATAGTCTGCAGCCACTAAGATCATGCTTCTAAAGAAGTTGGAATTACAGGGGCACCTGGGTGGCTCAGTGGGTTAAGCCTCTGCCTTCGGCTCAGGTCATGATCCCAGGGTGCTGGGATCGAGCCCCGCATCGGGCTCTCTGCTCAGCGGGGAGCCTGCTTCCTCCTCTCTCTCTGCCTGCCTCTTCTCTGCCTACTTGTGATCTCTCTCTCTGTCCAATAAATAAAAATAAAATCTTAAAAAAAAAATTAAAAAAAAATAAAAATAATTAAAAATAAATAAATAAATAAATAAAAAGAAGTTGGAATTACACACAACAATGCTCACAATAAAAAACTGCAGTAAAAGAACAGGGTGTAGAACTTACAAAGCTTAATAACAAATACACAATATGTTGGAAAGTATTCCAATACAGCAATAATTATATATGTCATATATACTAAATAAATAAATATATATATATATATATATATATATATATAACATATAGATCTCAGGGTTACAGTGGATTTTAGTTTCTTCTTTATATCCTTCCAGTATTTTCTGGATTTTTCCTACTAAAAACTATATTATTTTATAAACAGAAAGGTAAAGGGTTAAAAAGGTTAGTAAAGGGCTCATTAAAGTGTTGGTATGTGTCACTAAAAGATGGGTTGCTCCATATGCACCCAGAGAGCTATGGTTCAGGAAGTCTGCTGTTCTCCTGGTTATCAGTGATTGTTAGCCTGTTGGTGAACCCAGAGAAGATTTTCCAGAAAATGTACCAAGTTGTGCAAGATGAAGAGAGGGCTGAAAGAAAGAGGGAAGTCTGAAAATGGGTCAAGCACTCACTCCACGTCCCAGATATGGGCATTCCCACTTCAAAGACACGCTGTGAACCCAGGCCGGCCACCCCGACATCATTATCCCTGCATCTCCCTCTTGGATTAACCCTACATAGCCTTTCTCTACTCTTTCCCTATTGAAGCAAAATATCTTCAGCTGCTTGCCTTTCCTATAGTCCTGCCCTGTCCAAGCCCCTAATCACAGAACCAGGTCAAGGGAACCACTTTTAGTCCCACAGCAGTGAAGACAAAGGCTCAGGCCAGGTTCCAGACAGGTCTAATGGACTTTTATAACTGGCTTTACAATTCCCTAACCTTAACTATCCTGAGGATCAAACACTCTCTCTGGGTCTGTGATCTGGCATTTGGATTAGTAGTATCAGCTTAACTTTTAACAAGAAAAAAAAAAATCAGAGTTATAAGCTTATAAATTCTGTGAGTCTACAAAGTTCAAGGGAACTCTCCAAATTTATAATCCAAGTCAGTTCTGATAATCATAGAGTCCTACACCCTGACAGAGGAGTGAACATTTAAATGATGAAGACTTTTTCTTTGTGTTTACCAAGATGGACATTTAGGCGACCTTCGTCCTCCCTGGCCTTTCATACTGGAGAGCATTTGAGAACCAGGTCAATTACACTCTTCCCAGGGCGGCAGAAGGAGCTTTAAAAAATGTTGTTGTCACTGTGTCAGATCAAGTGGAGAGGAGCAGAAATATGACTTGGGAGTCTCAAAAGGTATTAGACAGCAGGTTAGGTAGAAATTAAATTCCATTTGCTGGGATTCCATATACTGCCCCAAGAGAGCAAAAATGTTCAATTCTCTTTATTAGTGCTGGATTTATGGCTCAAAATGAAGATTAAATTAAGAAAAAAATATCAAACTTGATGTTCTAAATAGCTCTTTAAATTCAAGATCCTCAGCCGTGTGCTACAGCATCTGATCTGTCCTCCCTAATCCCAGAGTCTCTCCGGAACTAATCTGCTGAGTTCACTGGTACCAAACCAATTTTTTTAAGGCTACTTTCATCATGCTAGCCCTTTGCTCAGAAAACCATATAGCTTTTGAATATCCATGAAACAAGTCTGGAATCCTTAGGTCAGCTCTTGGGGACTTCTCAAATCCAGCTTAACCATGCCCAGCCCACCGATGGCTCCAACAAACCTTCTTCCTCTCACCTGGTATGGCACTTCTTTGTCCTATGGACATGTCCCAGCTTACCTCACCCTCTGACCTTTCTCTGTGCTGGTCCCCTCCACTCCAAGCATCAGCATCTACAGTCAATGACCAGGCAAGCCCTCTCTCATCTTTAACCCTTCCTTGGCCTTTCCAGGCCACATGAGTCACACCCTTCTCTGAATTCCTATAACCCTGACTGGCCTGAAAATTAACATTCACAGAGAATCCACTACAGGCTGGGTTCTACACATGTTTCTTTTGCAATATTACTTCATCTCATCTTCCCAAGAACCTTGTAAGACAGTCACTGTTACCTTATTTCATTGTCAGTGCAGGAAGTAGGATGTTAATAATTTAGTTCTTCTGAAAGCCTGAGCTCTACAGAAATAATACTTTTGTCATTTCCCACACACACCCATCCTTGCTGCCTAGTGACTGGCACCCCTAAAATACTTTGTTCTAATCACAAAACATTACAGATCTGAAGTGGAAAAACTAGAGTCCAAATCTGAATCTGTCTCCAGACACGATGGCTTTATGTGCATGTGCAGACACAGGCAACGGGCAGGAATTCATTAAATACAGGCTGGTCGCGTGCTATTGCTCAGGACAAGCGCTCCCAAACTGTTTCCTTACTGCTCAGGGTCACGCTGCCACCCACAGTACACACACACACACACACACACACACACACAGTGGAAGGAAGACCCCCGTACAAGCTGTGCAACTGCCACTTCCAGGCATCGTCCAGGCACCATCACTGCCCCTTCCCACCACACTGCCACTCCAAGGCCCTCCAACATAGACACACAAGTGGTGTTCTTGCTGCAGTCAAATGAGCAGAGCCAAGGGAGTCAAAGAAGACCCTTGTAGATACATATATACCTGCCTCCAACACTCCTAAATGGATTTATGCAATGAATATAATCTGCTCAGCTTTAAAATCTCCATCAGATTGACGTGAACATCAAATTCAGATGTGACTGAACTGGCCTCTACCAAACAAAAATTACAGAGGATTCATATTAAGTGAGACCTACCTTTTTCCACTGGCAATGACCAATAGTGCCAACCTATGCATCGCTATAGCTCTTTGCTATCTGAGGGTCTGAATCTGGGGTGGGGTGGGGGGCTGATAAAAAGCCTGGATACTTACTCACATGGCTTCTGAATTATGACATCTTAGTGGTCTCCAAGTGAAAATAAATTTAGGAAAATTAATGCCCTATATAACCCTTCTAATCAAAGGGTAAATCAATACCATACACCTTATTTTTTCTAACTCAACACAAACAAGTATTGACTAAGCCTGGAGCCCTGTTTTATTTTAACATGTCCATGATACCTGGTGGATCCAAGAACATTTCATCTGGTTCCTTGACTCATAGTACTCACCATAATAAATGAAGATTTTCTTAATAAAAATAATGTTCTTGTCCAAGAAAGTTTAGTAGATCAATATTCACAGATCTGATTATGCATCCTTATTTAAGATATACAGAAGCATTGAATTAAGAGTGATGAAAAATGAAACAATGTGTCAAGCTTAGTTGCTGTTTCTCAAGATTTGGGATTTATGGGGCTGCCACCATAATTAGTTGATGGAATATAAAAGAATCAAACACTATGAGAGGGTGTTCTAACGAGGTAGGAAAGTACACACTCCTGCCCAGCTAATACATGGGAACAGTTACATATTGTTCCTCTAAGTTTATATATTGACTTCAATCATTTCAAATACCAAAAGGCTCCCCTCATTCTAATATTTGCTCTCCCTTCTCTAGAGTTCTATGTATCTCCCCCTTCCCTACTAGACTGTGCACTAATTGAACAGAGAGGTGAAGTTTATTCACCTTTGTATCTTCTCATTCCCAGCACTGTGCTAGCGGCAGGGCATGTGTCCCTTAGTTAAACAGTGGGGGAACTGAATTTCTAGAAGGAAAAAAAAGAAAGAAACATGAGAAGAATTTCAGTTGGTTAAATAATTAGGGCCGTTACTGGGGCCTAATCTGTGCTGAGCACTGGACTAAATACCTTACAGATAACAGCCTTCATCTCCATGACAGCTCCACAAGCTCGGGTTTTTCACAGGGCGGGGAAGTAGGTTGAAGAAGGTGAAAAGCCTGGCCACACAGCTGTCCAGGGTAAACCAGTCCCCAGCACCAGGAGTATATTTCCATCTCTAGGAGGCTGCTTCTTAGAAAATATAAACCGAGGCCCGGTAGCCCTTGGTAGAGGTCAGCATGGGGCCCTTCTTCTCCACCTTCCCCAGGGGAGCCTGTGATCTCCAGTGCCCCCGCCATCCCCAGCCTCTGCCACTGCCTGCTAGGTACCACTCCCGCATACCCCCAGGGCAGCCCTTAGAGGTTAGCTGATGCAACGTCAGCTGCCAAAGTTTTCAAAAAGGCAATGAAATTAGAGTGGAAATTTAGGAATTCCTGGGCCATGGGGCCTCTGCGGGGCTCCATCTGTCAAGACTCAGGAAGAGTGAGCTGTGCAGACTTCAGAAACTGTCATTCGTTTGATGACTTTGAATGATTTCTTCTGGGAAAAACCCAATGCTGGGCGCAAGACATTATCGATTTCATCTTCTCCTTACCCTAAACTCCTGGCAAAAAGGCTTACTGCCAAAACTTCCTGCAGAAGCATAATTAAAAATTCCATTTTGAGATCATCTTTATTGACAAACCTACATACCATACTTACAAAATGGAAAAGTTGTTTTGTTTTTTTAATTTGAGTTATATCATCTTATAAAAGTCCCAAAGATGTGTTGAGGTCTAAAAAGTAAACTACTTTTCACAGAGACTTCAAGGGGGACTTTAAGTCAGGGTCAGCCTCATACTAATCATCACATAATTCTGGGCCCCAGCAGAGATCTCACGAGCTTTTCCAACTCGATAATAAAAGCCACCAAATCTCTCTTAGAAATCCATATGCCTCCAGTGGAACAATTTAATTGTTACTAAGGCTACAAGGCTAGCCACTCTAAGTTAAAATAAGGAAAACTAATAGGAGAGACAGGTTACTTCAAACCATTTTTCTCTACCCTTTCAGGGTCTTAATGATAGTCTGGGTCTATGTTTTAGCCAAATAAAGAATGGTTCAGTGCACATGTCTTAGAATTACACTCAGTGTCTTAATTACTTTTTCTTCCTTTTCCCTGAATACAGACATAAAAGAATTCATGAAGTACAATCTCTCCGTAATTCGCTATAATATGAAATAAAAAGCATTACAAGTGCCTCAGTATAATTACATAGTCTAGATTCATTGTTTGATGTTGTGACCATACTTACTAATTGGATCTAAGACTTTCCCGGTTTTTTGCTGGGGTTTTTTGTGTGTTGTTTTGTTTTTGTTTTTGTTTCTGTTTTCATTTTCTTTCCAAGATGCACAAACTTCAAAGCACAGATTTTATGATGTAACAGACCTCAGTTTGAGTTGATAGATCCCCACGTTTTCCCAGCTTCACTCAGCTCTACAAAGTTTCTACACCTCCTGCAGTATATTTCTCCATCCATATAATGAGGACAATTAGCCTAACATGCACATGATGCTCTACAGGTAAAATGAGAAAGTGTAAGTAAAGTACCTTGAATAGTATCTGCTAGATTTTTATCTCAAGAATTTTCCCTTAAAAAAAATACTTTCCCTTATATTTTAAGAATTGTCAGTTTGACTTCCTAAAACTATAGTGGAGTGGTTCATCCTTGCATTTCTGCTTCATTTGAACATCATAGCTTTTCAAGCAACACAAAGCGAAACCATACTGGTTCTCTATTTCTGTTGTTCTCTTTGAAATCTTCACTTTACAAAAAAGATCTTTTGATGCATGCCTGTCATGTTCCCTTTCATGTAATAACTTAGATGGGTGATTTTCTCAGCAGTAATCATGTCAAAATATGAATGGATAATTGCCATGATTCTGTTTGTTGACAGATTTAAATAAAATGTCACATGAATATAAAATCACTTTTCATATCTTCTTGTGAATGATGTTGCAGTGAGGATAAACTTTCAAATAATACAACGGGGAAATGAACACAAGTTTACTTACTTTTAATTCCTTCATTCTTCTAACAAGAGAAAGGCATTAATCAAAGTATTAAATCTAAGAAAAAGGAACTCCAGGAGTCAATTCTTGAGTATCTACAGTACCATAACTGCACAGTTAAACACAAGAGAATCTTGTATTCAAATTTATTAATAAAAAGGGGTAACATGGTAAGCTGGAAAAAATTGGGATTTGGTCCTGCTTCTGCCATTAAGTCACTTTACAATTAAATCATTCACCTCACTGAGCCTCAAGATAGAGCTTATGTCAAACTAGAACAAGTGTCAGCCTGCTACAGACTACATGTCAAACCCTGCCCACTCCCTGCTTTTGTAAATAAAGTTTTATTGGAATATGACCACGCCCATTCATAACATATTATCTATGGCTTCCATTGCATTACAAAGGCAGAGTTCAGTGGCTGCAAACAGACCATGTGGCTCAAAAGCCTAAAATATTTACTATCTTGTCCTTACAGAAATTTTAAGTTTTGATGAATTTGAATTTGACAATTTTTTATGGTTTATATGACTTTGGATTTTAGTTAAGAAATAAACTCCTCCAAGGTCAGAAAGATTTCTCTTAGAAGTCTTGAAGTTTCAGATTTACAGTTATTTCTATAATTCATCTCAAATTAATTTTGTATACAATGCAAGTTAAGAATTCAGTTTAATTCTTGGAATATTGATATCCTATTGTTCCAGCAACACTTATTAAAAATCCTTTCCTGTCTGGGACATCTGGGTGGCTCAGTCAGTTAAGCATCTGCCTTCCTGTCAGGCCATGATCCAAGGGCCCTGGGATGGAGCTCCACATTGAGCTCCTTGCTCAGCAGGGAGACTGCTTCTTCCTCTCCCTCTGCCTGCTGCTTCCTCTGCTCTCTGTGCTTGTGCTTTTTCTCCCTCAGTCTTTCTCTGTCAAATAAATATATAAAATCTTAAAAAAAAAAAAGAAAGGAAAAAGAAAATACTTTCTTTTCTCATTGTATTGCTTTAAAAGCTTTACCGAAAATTAATTGGCTGTATATTTATGGTTTATTTCTTAATGCTCTATTCTGTCCCACTAATCTGTGTATTTTGCCATATGACAATACTACTTGGCAGTGATTATTGTAGAGTTACAGAAATCCTTGAAATCAGGTAGATTGCAACCTACAACTTCTTATTTTTAGAATTGTTTTGAATCCCTTGAATTGTCAAATTAATCTTAGAATCAGCTTGTCCAATTATAAAAACAAACTTGCTAGGGTACTAGTGAGAATTACACTGAATCTATAGATCAACTTAGGGAGAATTGACATCTTAACAACTTTGAGACATGAGGGGGCGCTGGGTGGCTCAGTCGGTTAAGCGTCTGCCATCAGCTCAGGTCGTGATCTAGGTCATGATCTCAGGGTCCTGGGATCAAGCCCCATATCAGGCTACCTGCCCAGCAGAGAGTTAGCTTCTCCCTCTCTCTCTCTGACTCTCCTCCCTGCTTGTTCCTTGTACCTTCCTCCCTCCCTCCCTCCCATGAAAAAAAAATTTTAAAAATTTAAAAATATATTGACTCACGAACATGATACAAACTTCCATTTATTTATATCTTCTTTACACTATTACAACAATATTGTATGGTTGTCAGTGGGGTCTTTTACATATTTGTTAAATTTTTCCCTAGTAATTTTATGTTTTTGGAGGCTATTACAAATGGGTTGTTTGTTTTGATTTTCAAATAGATCATGATCAGTGTATAAGAATACACTTTTCTTAGTATATTGACTTTTTATCCTGTGACCTTGCTTTTGTTTTTGTAAATCATTTAGGACTTTCTATGTATATAATATGTCATCCTTCAATAAAGGCAAATTCACTTCTTTTCCAATCTGAATGCATTTTGTTTCTTTGTCTTACTTTATTGCACTAAGACTTCTAGTAGAATGCTGAATAGAAATGTTAAGACCAAACATTCTTGCTTTTTTTCTTAATCATTGGAGGAAAGCACTTGGCCTTTCATCATTAAGTATGATATCAATCTTTATAGAGTTGAGAAAATTCTCTTTAATTCTTCATTTGCTGTAAGTGTTTATCAGGAACTGCTTCTAATTTTGTCAGATGTCCTTTTTCTGCATCTATTGAGTTGATTATACTGATTTTCTCCTTAATCTGTTAATACAGTGAATTACAATGATTGGTTGTTTAATGTATAATCAGTCACTTTCCTGGCTAGCACCAATTTAACCACTGCTTTAAATGCATTACATAGATTTTACTATATTTTCATTTTTATTCAGTTCAAAATATTTCCACATTTTTCTTATTATTTTTTACATTGACCATGGGTTATTCAGAAATGTAATATTTAACTTCCAAACATATGGGGATTTTACATATGTGTTATTGTCATTCCTTCAAACTTCCATTGAAACCAGAGAACATAATTTGCATGATTCAAATCTTCTAAAATTGAGACTTGTTTTAATAGCCCAGCATATCATCTATTTTACTGAATGTCCATGTACACTTTTGAAAAAGGTATATTTTTCTGTTGTGGGATGGAGTACTCTGTAAGTGTCAGATAGGTCATGCTCACTGATAGAATTGTCCAAACTTTATATGTCTTCACTGATTTCCAGTCTTTTTCTTTATTAATTACTAGGAGAGAAGTAGTGAGTTTTATAACATTAATTCTTTGTCAACTGAAGTCCAGGGAATAAAGTTTATGCTAATACTTCGGTTCTGAGAACTCTGTTTTTCTGGCTTGATAATGAAATGGTGACTAATCTGTAGGGTTTGTTTTGCCCAGTTAAGGACTTACCACCTACAATATTAGTGTGCATGCTAAGGAAGTATAATGTTTTGAATGGTTGATTCCCAAACACTAAATTATTATCTGTGAGTTGCCAGTCTACCCAGAATTTGTCTTCCTTGAACATTACTAGTCTTCTGTGTTTGAAAATCTTGTAGATTTTATTGGGTATACACTTATTCCTACAGGAAATCATTGATATTGATCTTCTAGGGAAGGAAAAGCTAGAGTTTGAGTACAGATTTCAGCTTTGCTTGCTGGTGAGTTAGCTTTAGATGATTTCTACAAATTTGTGGAGAATGTGATATGTGCCACTGTACATAAGAAAATTTGTTAGCAAGGAATTATTAAATGTTTATTTATGTGTACTGCTCACCTTCACATTGACTGCTTTATCTCTCTCTCTCTCTCTCTCTCTCTATATATATATATATATAAAACCATTATTTGTTCCCTATTGTGCTTTGTTTATCTTTAGAAAAAGAGACAATACTTCTGTAAAATCTATTTAATCAGAACATTGTCAAGAAAACAAAAGGTTAAGAAGAAAGTAATATAATTGTTGAGGTTGTAGAAAGAGCAGTAGAATATGGAAATATAGTTAGTTTATCCTATTTTCATAAATAACTCTAGACACCTTTTGGGATGTATTTATTCTTGGCTCATGAACCTCTTATCTATTAAAATTCAAGCCTCTACTAATCTAGGCTAGTTTTGTTTTTTTGGTTTTTTTTCTGTTATTACTGTTGTTTTCTTTCTTTTTTTTTTTTCTTTTGGTCTGATGACCTGATAGCAGATGGTGTAGGATCCAATTAAGCACACCTAGGAGATTTAGATTATGTCTCTGATTTTCCTGGTCACTAATAACATGAAAATCTGCTATTGGATTCTTATGTGTATCAGAAAGATATACATAAAGAAACTAACTAAAATTCAAAAGACAGAATTCTTTTCAGTCACAAGCAAGGTATTGGGTATTCTGGGTCCTCTAAAAATTCTGGGTCCTGTGAGGCAAGAATTACTATGTTAACATTTTATTTGGAAAGCATAAACTGGTGAGAGCAAAGAAAAAAGTGAAGGGAGGAAAAAGAGCAGGGAGCCCTATGCAGGGCTCCATCCCAGGATCCTGGGATCATGACCTGAGCCAAAGGCAGCCCCTTAATGCCTAAGCCACCCAGCACCCCATTACTTTTTATTTTTTAAGAGGAAGATTATATGATTGATATTCAAGGAAGATATCAAGGAAATTAGCGTTTTCTAAACTTCAACCCAGAAAACTTCAGACATGAAATATGTAAGGAACAGTAACAGCAAGGAATTTCAAATTGAAGACTTCCTTTTTTGTCTAAAAAGTTCTAGACCAGTAGTAATAAATATGTATGAGTACTGGAAACTTAATATTTATTGGGTTAATTTTTTAACAAATGGACACTTCTGGTGGAGTTCTAAACAGGCCTCTCAAGCACACTTTTAGTATGTGTTCTCCCCACCTACTCTTCACAGCTGATTAGATAAAGAAAGAGCTAACACATAAGGAACTAGTCTGGAGACAGATGTGAGCCAATCTCATTTTCTTCTCTAGGGAATCAGAACTCGTATGGTGAGAAAATGGGTCAGTTAGGCTCAGAGAGTAGGCTTTCCAGATTCGTGCGTATTTGGAGCCAGGGAATCGTGTCAGGAAGGTCTGGCAAGTTACATAAAGTCTATTCTGCCAAGAGAGAAGAATGAAGTAGAGAGAGGGAGAGGGGTAACCGCCAACCTACAAAAGGAGACAGAAACAGTACCGCATCAGATCAGGTAACGTCCCAAGTTCTGGGACTACTCCTTTGTAAGTAGAGCAACCACACAATTTGTCTTAAGCCAGGTATATTTGTTTCTTAGAGCTGCCATATTACCACATCCTTGGCAGTTTATAACAACAGAAATTTCTTTTCTCACAGTTCTGGAGGTTAGAAGTCTGAAATCAGTATCACCGGGCCAAAATCGTGGTAGCATCAGGGCCACATTCCCTCTGGAGGCTCTAGGGGAGAATCTGTTCCTTGCCTCTTCCAGTTTCCAGTGGCTGCCAGCATTCCTTGACTTGTGGCCACACGACTCCAATCTCTGGTTCCAAGACTCCCTCTGCCCCTCCTTTAGAAGGAGACTTGTGATTGCATTTAGGGCCCAAGATAATCCAGGATAGTTTCTCCATATTGAAGTCTATAATAATCCCAACTGTGAAGACCCCTTTTTCCTTATAAGGTAACATTTACAGATTTCAGTTTAGGACCTACCTGATATATATATATATACACACACGTACATATATGTATATATATATATACATATATATTTTTTATATACAAAATTTTTTTTTTAATTTACTTATTTATTTAAGTACTCTCTACACCCAATGTGGGGCTCAAACACATGACTCTGAGACCATGAGTCATATGCTCTTCTGACTGAGCCAGAAGGGGAAACCAATATGTAATTCTTAAAAGGATAAAAGACAAAACCCCGGTGTGTCTCAGGCAAACTGGATATATGTTGTCCTTGAGTCCAGACATGGGCTATGAATGAACTTCTGGCACTAAAGCCACAAGAAATCTCATCTTGTCTCTGCACTGATTACAAATGTTCTCCCTGAAACTGCCATAGCAAGTCAATACAAAATTCACTTCCCAGTTCCCAAGTTCTAGAAGAGACTGTCATATCTTTTTAATATATTCTCATTTATAAAACTAGCTAGAGAAATGTCTGCGTTTTACAATCCAATGATCCCTGATTAAGACAGAGGACAAAATTCTGTAGGGTCAAGTTTCACGATCTCTCCGACTTTTAAAATATATGGTGCCCTCTTTGAATGAACCTGTATTTTAAGTCTTTCCTGCATAAATGTTAAATGGCAGGCTTGAATCTGTTTAATAAATAAATAAATAAGCAAGCACATAAATAAATCCATCCTGCAGGTGTCAGCAAATAAGTGAGAGGAAAATCTGCAGTGACAAAAGGTTTTTTGATGTTCCATGCAGTGACAGCATCTAGATACTGCCCTCTTGCCACACAAGCTGAGTTCGCTTTTGCTGGGCTGCATGCAAAGTCAATAACTTTCCCTTCTCTGACTACACACAGTAAAAAGGAAGAAACCACATTCCTATTTTTGCAATAATTCAATTATCACGTACCAGCTACCACCACCAATAAGCATGTTCCAGCATCTTTTGAGGTACAAATGAACAAATTCCACTCTCTAGAAAACAATCAAATATATTTTCCCTACAAAAGTTAAAAGAAACCTCAGAATATACAGAAATCAAAAGATTTCTGTCTATGTTACCACAATTTTCAAAATCAAGGCTACTGATTATTTTCACTGCCAGTACAATTGTATATACCACTGAACATATTGCTTAAGTGGTCATTAAAATGATCACCTGTGATCCAAAGAGCCATTCCAATAAAGCCTTCTATTAAGATTACTCTGCTCCTACTAGTTTGTTTCATTTTTAGGGTTATTGCATGACAAGGAGATACCACTTCCTTCTTCCTAATATCAGACATTGTGTTTGACATAAAGCACCATTCATGGCTCATATTTTTATATTTTCTCCTATCCTTTCCTCTGCAATGACAAAGGTTAGGACTTGGGTAATTAAAAATAGCTTTGGGGGTCAGTAGAACGGTCAGTAGAACATGTAGCTCTTCATCTTATGGTCCCAAGTTTAAGCCCCACATTGAGTGTAGAGATTACTACAAAAATAAAATTTAAAAATAGCTTCAAGGTACTAAATCAGTGAGACAGTTTCAGCTGAATCACCCTTAAGTTTTCATTCATACAAATCACATTATAATAAAGTCAAGAAATTTTCAAGGAAAAATAGAGTAGGTACTAGGTAAAAATTAGTTAATTAAACCTGCTTTTCTAGGGTTTGACACATAAATTTGACACATAATTCTTGAGCTTACTCAACACTAGACACTAGTCTAGGATAGAGATAAAGTCTCTCCCCATAAGGCATTTGCAAAAACTTAGAGAAAACTGGATAATCTCAGAAAAAAAAATGTATTAGGTTGTCAAATCTTCAAAACAGGAGAGCATGTTTCTTGAGGAGCAAAGATTCCTCAGTCCTTAAAACATAAGGACGAATAAATAATTGCCAAATTATTGAAAGTAAGGTAATACACCATGAACAATGTCACATGACAATTGTCTTTAGAATGATTTAGAAATGTCTATGAGAGTTCAGATGAGGGAAAAATTACTTTGGGTTGGGGAGGTACAAGCAGGTGATACTAGGAAGGAAGGGGTTAAAATTGGATCTTAAAGAGTGGGTGGAATTTAAATAGTGATATAATAGAACCCATGAGAAATATGCAAGTTGCATTTAACAAATAAAGGAAAGGCTAGTTGTGGCAAAGCCAGGGATGAAGTATAAAATTAATGAATGTTAGAACTGGAAACACCAGTTGGGGAGAGATTATGTAGTCTTCCCAAGCACATATAGGAGTTAGAACTTTTTTCTGTTATATTAAGTAAAACTATCATCCAGGCTAGGAGTAAGGAGACCGGGGTTCGAGTCCATATGTATTCACTAACTAGATGTAGAACTTAAACCAACCTACTCAGTCATACTCTCCTTATCTGCATTAAGAAAAAGCTGGACTAGAAATTGGTCTAGGGAATTGTTTCCCAGTCTTGTTGAATAGAAAAAAAAAACACCTTTTAGAGTAAAAAAATTTTAAATTATTTGAATGCTTATAATTGTACTTTTTAAGAAACATTAAGAAATGTACAATAAAAAAACTATTACTAATTTAACTATGTTTTTAATATATTTCTACTCTGTTGTCCATAATAGCAACCACTTATTCAGGGGTTTGGTTGGTTTGGTTTGGTTTTAAGATTTTAGTTATTTATTTATTTGAGAGAAAGAAAGGGAGAGAAAGTGAGCAGGGGAAGGGGCAGTGGGAGAGGGAGACAATCTGGAGCAGACTGCATGCTGAGCACAGAGCCCAACATGGGGCTATATCCCACAACCCTGAGATCATGACATAAGCCGAAATCGAGAGTCAGATGCTTAACTGACTGGGACACCCAGTTGACCAGCAACCACATATTCGTTTTTAAAAACTTCGAGGGGCACCTGGGTAGCTCAGTGGGTTAAAGCCTCTGCTTTCAGCTCAGTTCGTGATCCCAGGGTCCTGGGATTGGGCCCCGCATGGGGCTCTGCATCGGGCTCTCTGCTCAGCAGAGAGCCTGCTTCCACCTCTCTATCTGCCTGCCTCTCTGCCTACTTGTAATCTCTGTCAAATAAATAAATAAAATCTTTAAAAACTTCGATATATATAAGGCTTATCACATTATATTTTTAATTTGCATTTCCCTGATTAATAATAAGATTATACATTCTTTTGGTGTATTTACAAATCTTTTTGAGCTTTCTTTTATGAAATGCCTATTCATATCTTTATCCTATTTCTCTATTGTGCTGTTTCTTTATGACTGATTCGAAGGATAATTTGTATATATCAAAATGTATATTTTGTATATACAAAATCCTTTTTAATTTTCACTTTGCAAATGTTTTCTCCCTGTTGTTGGGTTGTTAATTTCTTTATAATGTTCTTATGATGAAGAGAAATTCTTCATTTTAATGGAGTTAAATTTATCATTCATTTCCCTTATAGTTTGTACTTTTTTTATTTTCTTCTGTAATCCTTTCTTATCCCAAAGTCATAAAGGCATTCTATATTTTCTTTTAAATATTTTATTATTCACATTTCAATCCACCAGATACAAAAAAACTGTTTGTTATAGTACAACATGGATATGGAAGTTGACTTTTTCACATGAATAATTTTCCTACATATTTTTTTAATATTCCATCTTCTCTCCCACTCTGATTAGCAAAACCATACATGTCTGCTTTATAGATTTCCCCATTTGCATGTGTTTCCACATTCTTTATTCTCTTCTATTTGTGTAGTTATTTAAATGTCTGCCACACCCTGTTTTAATCACCAAAGCTTTATAATAAGCCTTAATATATGCTAGGGCAAATCCTTCAACATTATCAAGTTCCATTAAATGCTATTCAAAATGCACAAATGTTCAGATAACATTCACTTCACCAATAAGCATAATATATCACCTTCTCTCTTTGTTGAAGATGAGGCTGGGGAGGATGAACCAACTTAATTTAAATATATGATCAGTTATGAATAACTGGAAATTGATTTTGGTGCACCTCTGAGCTCATATTCTGAGGACGTTTTTGCCTCCCATTTGCCTCTGCAAATGCCAGATGACCTTGGTCCATCTTAGCTACCAACATGAGAGACATTCCAAATAATAACTCCAGGGGTGCCTGGGTGGCTCAGTGGGTTAAAGCCTCTGCCTTCGGCTCTGGTGATGATCCCAAGCTGCTGGGATCGAGCCCCACATCGGGCTCTCTGCTTGGCAGGGAGCCTGCTTCCCCCTCTCTCTCTGCCTGTCTCTCTGCCTACTTGTGATTTCTATCTGTCAAATAAATAAATAAAATCTTAAAAATAAATAAATAAATAAATAATAACTCCAAACCAGGATGAAATATACCACCTTTGGAGACAAGAAAAGTCTTTAACTTTTTCATAAAGGTGATGAGTTCAGTAGAACTCATCAATATAACTGACATCTCAAAAATAATTCTATTAAAAAAAAAACTGAGTTCAATAGAACTCATCAATATAACTGACATCCCCAAAATAATTCTATTTAAAAAAAAAAAAAAACTGCCCAAGGACACTACACAGACTGAGTTGCTAAAGATGCAAACATGTCTGAGTTTCTTTTGATCATGTCATTTACAGGGAAATGCATGAAGCATATTAGTTGAAAATAAAACCTTGAATAAGGTTCTGGTTTATTCTAATATATATGTCCTACTCTTTCAGTCCCTCTGATGTGAATTTTTTTTCAAATAACATGCCCCTCCATTCCTTTATGGGCCATACTTTTTAAAAGATCACACAATGAAAGGAATTATAGTTGAACACATAATTCTACTTGAATAATCAAGCTCATTTGGGAAGTCAGTTCTCATGTCTACAGCTGGGCTGTGAAGGCATTAGTGAGCTCGCAGCTATAAGAGCGTAAATGTCAGCAGGAGAACACTTGGAAACTGGTAACATCTTCCCTTCACAGCAGCCTCTTGGTTAAATGGAATGTTGTGCTCTAAACTAAATTACTTCAAGTCTATTTGTGAAACTCAGTTGGATACATGTTTCTTATATAAACAACGGCTGGAGATAAATCTGCCAAAACTGGTACCGTGATTTGTTATTTTTAGTCATGTAAAACTTTTAAACCCTGAAGTGGAATCTAAGAAAAATATGTTATTTTAGCCCTGAAAATTTCCTGGATATTTTATTGAATACATTATAATGTTTAATACATATATTTACTATTGGTCTCTTGGTAGTGCAGAAATTATACTCATTTCTCTGAACTGTCCCCCAATGACCAACTTACTTCCAGGGCATTTCAGTTGCTACTGAGAAGAAATTGGTAACAAGGGAATTTAAAAGTTGCCAAAACTCTTCAATATTAAAGACAACAAATAAGACACACGCCTTTGCTCAAGGGATCAAGACTTAAACACACTTAGTAACGGAGGAAATTCCATTCTAATGTTTTCACACATTTGAGGAAGGACATCGTTCAAGACTTAGTAAGCTATAAGTTAGGCACAACACCACCATGGCTGGACCCATGGGGAAGTAAAGATATTAGGATAAAAATGTGCAAAATAGTCAAATAATATTTATCTTCATGTAAAGGATGACATACAAATACAAAATTGTGGCAGGGAGAATTGAGGTCTTTAGAATTCCAAAGGCCTACATCTCAGGATAAATCATTCCAATCTCCTCAGATAATTTTTTTTAAAACCTCACTCCATAACTTCCAGTGCATTTATCTCAGAGTCTCCATCATCTATGCCCCCACCCTCCAGCTCTGAAGCAACTTCATCAGAGATGATCTTACAGAGCCCCAACTATTGTTTAGAGAAAACAGAAAATCCCACACCAATATACATGAAATTGAATACATTTTAGAAAGTTACTCTCTGTTCAGGCCCTAACTGATAGACGAAAAAGAAAGCATTTGCTATTAGGCATAAAAGTGCTCTGCTGGGCATAGGTAATCCTTTCAACATGGCGTCCAATTTGATAGATGGGAAAACAGAGAAATAAGTGCATTAGCCACTCATCACATCTGTCCTTCCTATGATAGATAATGGTTTTGCTGGTCCAACACCTGTTCCAACCCCCTTCTAGCATGCTAAAGCAGGTAAGCTAGAAAATCATATTTCCCAAAATCTCTGTAGCTAGCATTCGACATGTTATTTAATTGCCACCAATCAGGTATCCTTGTGTAGGACCTTAATTCAAAACTAAGTCACTTAGAGAGCAAAGCACTCACTTCAGACTTTCATGACTTGGGATGGATTTACACAAAGCAAGCAAAGCAAGATTCAGTATGCCTATCTTCCTGGCACTGAGGCCAGCAGTGGGTGAGGTCTTGGTGTCAGGAACTACGGTATGAGCTGCCTGGGGAGCTGCCCCAATCCTCCTGGCAGAGGCAGCTCCTTGGTAGCCCGGTCCTGCACTGTGCTTCTGGCAGGAGTTCAGCCAGAGCATGTTTCTTCAGGCTTCTCAATGAAACTGTGAGCACTTTGTTTCCCTAAATAAATAAGCATCTAATTAAACAAGCCACAGTGGATTCTATTATGTGTATATAAGAATACTGACTACTAACACACCTTAAGTATCTATGAGATATTCTAGCACTGAACAGAAAATCACTGAATGAAACAGTCTACCAGCACTCTGAAACTTAACAGTGGATTAAGAACTAAGCCTTATTTTTAACAAATGCTTTATATAGCTATAAAAAATACCTATAAATAGGACAAAAAAGAGACTTTGCCTCAGATGCCAAGAAATTACAAGCAGTCTTAAAATTACAAGCAAATTATATTCCTAAATTAATTTTCAGTGGAGTGGTTGTGACCTTGATTGAATTTGTGTAGAACATCAGTGTTCTAAGTGGTGACTGAGTTCCTAAGTCATGTCAAAAACATTACATAAGCTTTACTGCAGGAGAAAGATCACAAAATTACCATTAAAAAAAAAGAAATAAAAAACTATCACATTATGAAACTAGTGATTATACAAACAGAAACAAATAAGAAAAATTTAATTTAGTGTGAAAGCTGGTTCTTGAGGGGACGAATGAGTTTCATTAGATTAGATGAGGAAAACTTAGAAATTATTCAGCTTCTCACAAAAGAACTTTGAAAGTTATGATACTGATTCATTTTTATGTCTAAATTTTTTTTAAATTAAGACATCCCTTTTCTTAGAAACACATGTACCACTAATGTTATACACAACTTTTCAGCTAGTCAGTGACATTTTGAGGACTCATAATAAGTACAACAGAGAAGGGAAGGCCAGAGACGTAAGACAGGAAATTTTTTTTTAAGAAACTGTTAAAAGAAGAATGAATATATTTGTGGAAGTATGCAGTAAAGGATTAACTCAATGGGCATGTGTACTCAAACTCTACACATTCCAAAAAAAGGACTGGCCCTTAACTGGTCCCCAAGAGATAACCTCTAAGCTTTTAGAATATCCTGCCTGATAAGATTGTCTCTGTACACCTGAAACTGACCACACCAGATAGTTGATGGTAAGAAAGAGATTTAGGGTGACTGCCTATTTTTGTTTTTCTGCCCCCCCTAGGCCATGCTATATTACTTTGACCTGGGGCGGGGGGCGGTGTTGGTGTTCGTGGCAGGAAGATAGGGAGGAATTGTGCTCCATGGCTACATGACTGACACCAAGTGAACTTAAACACCAAGACTCAAGTGAGCTTCCCTGGTGGGCAATGCATCGTATATCATATATAATATCATACATCATATATGTTGTCACACTTGTTTGCTGGAAGAAGTAAGAACTGTTCATGTGACTCCACTGGAAGCTTGCTCTTGACTTCTCCTGGACTCTGCCCAGCATACTTTTTCCTTTTGCTGATTTTAATCTGTGTTCTTTCCCTGTAATAAACTGTATCCATGGATACAACAGCTTTTCTAAGTTCTGCAAGACCTTGTGAAGCATCAAAACTGAAAGTGGTTTGCGGCCCCCCAAGATGGTAAATTTGAAAAAGATATCACATGGAATAGAGTTAATAAAAGGATACTACTTATGGTAGAGTTAATAGAAGACAAATCAGGTAGGAAAATAATATGGGCTCATTTTTTTCCCCACAGATGGATAAGAAAGTTATTTAGACATTCACACAGCCTCAAAGTATTACCCAGAGATTACTTATTTATTCAAGGGATAATGTGCATCAATAGTGGAAAACTCTATTGTCACTGCCTTAGCCAAGTGATCCAGCCCAGCATCACCAATATTGAGAAGGCCTGATAGTGATATAGCGAGGAGCTGATGTGCAGAATTGGGACATATGTACACATAAAAAACATATTCACACACACACACACACACACATATACCTGTCATTTTATGTATATAACTTAACATGAAAATTGGATTTAGTGTAGAAACAAATGTGGGAATTTGGGAAGGGGGATTGGATCTACAGAATTCTTGCATAGTCATAATTGAGTTTCTGAAATGGCATGTATGTATATTTGAATGACCTATGAATGACTGTATAATATTATAAATTTCTTTTCCATTGTATAGACCAATAGAGTTTTGGAGCAAAATGAAAGTTTAGATATTAGTATCACTCAGGAATTAACATCCAAAATCTCTCTCTCTAGTAGAATATCGTGCTAGTAACTATTGTGGGGACAAGGACAAGATAAAGTCAAAGAAACAGAACAGCCTAATCCATACTCCTGAGAAACTTGGATTCTTCTTGGAAAGATAGGAGACATCACTTTTGTAAAAGCTGTGATTTTCATTTCCACAAACATCTTTAAAACTCTCCTATTGGAAGATTATTAAAATCCTGGAATAAACCAAACAAAACTGGTTATGTGAGATCTTTGAAAGACTAAGTTACTGACTTTTCTGTTCCCATGCCCAAGTGTCTGATGAAACACTGCAGAGGAACCCCACGAGAGGCTGAAATGCTGTTAACTTTGGAGGGGCTCCACACTGGAAATGTAACTGGGAGAAAAGAAAGAAGTATAGGCTAGGAGTCTTCAGACCTTGGCCAGATGCCCGTTCTGCAATGTGCTGGGTCTATTACATGGGAAATATTATCTGACATCCCTGAGCTATAGCTTTCATTATACAGTGATACCCACAATGATACCTCGGAGGGCTCCTGTAAAAATAAAATGGCTGAATACATGAAAGTCTTTGTCATCAATTCAGTACTCTGCAAAAATTAAGGAAGAAGAGTTGAAGGAAGTTTTGAGGGTTGATTTCTGGCTGCCTGCTCCTGCCACCTCTATCTTTCCCTTTTCTTTTTATTTCTTTTTTCTCTCAAAACAGAAGGTTTGAAGTCCTTGGGCTAATATTCAAGAAAGCAGCACTTCTAGAGGCTACAACAGCAGAGGTAGAGCTGACTCTACCACATCAAACATGACTTTGGTAAGAACAAAATACAAAACTCTACTAAATTCAACGGCTTAACCAAGAAACTACTTTTACCCTAGCAGGTTGCAAAGACCATCTTGCACCAGGCACTTTCAAAAAATTCAATAAATTATTTGTTATGAAATATTTCTTAAACTGATGGGACATACTTAGTAATTTTCTGGAAAATAAATACACCTTCCCAAGGTGACTTATTCTTTTATAAGGGTGTTGAATACCAAAGATATAACTCTAAGTGGATAAACACTCTTCAATCCAAGAAGAGTTAACTGAATAAATGTTAACTAAATAAATGTTAACTGAATAAAAGCTATTTTTTGCTCTCAAAGCAGCAAAAACTAACTATCACTAGCCCAAGATAGGAAAATTTCAGAAGTGTACTTTCATTCTTATCGGAAATCAAGGCTATGGTGATGGAAACAGTATGGGACAAGGACTCCGTTCGCTCAGGCTCAACCAAAGCTTGGCCACTGATTTACTTGACTTCAAACAAATCACTTAATTTTTCAGAGCCCCAGTTTTCTCTGGGTAGATTAGATGCATGTAAAGTCTTTTTCAACCATAACATTCCATGTATATCATTATTTTAAATTCCTATTCTAACCTAAATTTCATTTACAACCTTCCCTTTTCTAAAACTAGAAAATTGTGAGTTGGTACTACAATATAATTATTTCCAATCTACTTGACTGAAATGGATTTTAACTTCAGAATGAAATGCTTTTATGACTAACCCTTGACACGGAGTGCAGTAAAGTTTCTCTTCAGACTACCAATGAGCCAAGCAGAGGCCAAGTTTACCCCCAAAAAATGTATTTATCACTGAATACTAATTTCACCATTCAGCAGAAAATACTATGAATTGAAATTAGAAGTAAATACATTTTTTTCAACTGCAGGATAACCTCTAAACTGACTCCTTTACTGACTTTATTGTGGATCACTTTGTCTTCCCTAAAATCGATGTGTCTCTCAATGTACCTGTCTTCATTGCCATGGCACCTGTCCTCTGCCTCAGCCTAACAATACAGCCTTCATAGGTCTGTCCCAACTCTCTTACATCTAGACAAGTTGACAGGAAAACAAAAACGAGGGGCTTGATTTCTTGACATCTAACCATTCTGAAGTTCTGTTTATTTTTCTCAAAAAGAGGGATTATTAATGCCTGACATATACATTAAACCAAATACATATCAACTATGTTTTCACCTTTTAATATCTTAAATGATTCACTCAGTGCTGACTTTAAAAATACCCATGGTTTGTTTCTTCATATTTACCCTTTTTGTCAACAATTTGTGCCCATTTTCTAAATAGAAGAATGTTCATTCAATACACAGTAGCACCATTTGCTAAGTTTGATTTGACAAAAAATTTCAAATTCCTAGATCCAAACATTGGACTAAGCTCTGGAGATGTAAAGACCATACGAAGATGTTTTTCCTATTTTCACAAGGTTTCTGTTTAGTGAGGGGAGTATTCCCGTAAGTCAAAATAACATACTATAGCTATGCACATATGTATATCATTCATTTATTTTAAGTGGTACAAAGGCATATACTAAATAGTGTGGCAATACCAAGGAAGGGGTAGTTACTAATTCTTACTAGTGAGTTCTAGGGAAAGTTCACGAGGAAGGTGACATTTGAAGATGGAAGAAGTAACCCAGACAGGGAAGGAACAGATAGTAGAGGAAGCAACATGAATGAACAAAACCACAGAGGGAAGCAAGTGTGTAGATAATGGGAAGACCAACATGATCAGAGTGAACAATTCTTGGGGAAAGTAACAAGAGATGACCTGGACATTGAACAACATGCCAGCAGCTTAAAAACCATCCTATAGAAAATGCATAATTAACAAAGATTTTTAGCCAAAGTTGTTGGAGGATCAAATTTGTATTTGTTTTGGAATGTTAACACTGATGACAACATTGTGGACAAACTAAACTATAGATGGGTAAATTGGACATAAGGTTCAATTGAGGGAGACTAGGGAGACGTTGTCTTAGAGAAAGGTAAAAATAGGAAAGCCAGATTCTAGAAACATTTAAGAGGTGTTCCTCACAGCATTTGACGATTAGGTGAGTGTAGAGGTGAAAGTGGAAAAAAATTAGAAAGAGGGAAGAGTCAGAATCAGTTCTAAGATATCATGCTTGGGTAAGAGAGAAGAAGGAGCAGTGTTAATGGGAAAAGAAATGTAGAGGTTGATATTAAATATAGACTATAAGGTGCCTTCAGCATCTCAAAGTGAAATATTCCACTGTTTTTAAGAAAAATGCAACTGAGCTCAAGGAAATGTGGATGCTAAAGAGAAGTAACATAAAGTCTGAGAGTCACTGGGGTCTAAGTAGCTGCAGAGGTCAAGAGAATAGTGTGATAACTATGGGGAGATGGGGAGAAAAGAACAGAAATAAGGGCAGAAGCCTGAAGAATAGCTACATGGGAGGGACAAGGAAGGAAGAAGAGTCTACATAGAATACTGAGAAGTGGTTGAAGATGCTGGAATGGACCTAACAGTCACTGCTTGAAGTGGGAGAGAACGAAGCTGACTGAAACACAAAAGAGCAGTGAAGACCTATTCCAGGAAGCAGTGAGGAAATCTTTTGTGGTTGACTGTTCTACCAAGAAATTCCAGATACACATACCAAAAGGAGAAATGAAGTTCTGGACCCATCAACACGACATAAGGCCCTAATTCTTGGGAAGCAGGACTTATCATACGTATCATTCTTGGTAAGTATAAGATAAGTACCACAGAGGGAATCCAATCTGGTGAGAGAGAAGGGCTGAGAAAGTCACCCCTGGGGAGGCGATGATGGGGACCACCTGATAGAGATCTGATGGAGAAGTGAACATTAGCTGGGTGAGAAGGAAACAAAATAATAGTATAAAAAGAGGGGTTATCAGGTGCAAATTCTCTAGGATGGGAGAGACAAGGGCCTGGATGAAAGTCAATAAGACTTGAACTATGGGACTGAGGGAGAGAATAAGCAGATGACGTTGGAGATGTGGTGGAAAGAGACCATGAAAGACCTAGAAGTCATAGGAATGAGAGGCTAGTCAACGGTTTCAGGTAGGGAAGGGGACGTGATCAGATTTTGCATTTTTAAATGATCCGTTTTAGTGGAGGAGGTTTTACAAATTTAAGAAATATGATTTTCAAAAATGACTAATTACTAAGAATGATTCATCACAAGATATAGGTTTGAAGCTCAATGTGCTCAGGATTCACACTTGTTAATGAAAAACAGTAGGAAGGATTTTTATCTGCCCTTCTATTCGTTGCAGGAGATACATCCTTGTTTGGCAGAGACCAATACTGTTTGAGATGGGGAAGTAAATCACTGCTGTTAGAAACTACAAACTTTCTGAAGGACCAGGAAATCATTCCTTTCCTTCTGTCAGAATAAATATAAACTCCTTAGCAAGGTAAACTGAAACTGGAAAAGGTCCTTTAAAATCCAGCTCTGCCTACTTCAACTTCACCTGTTCCTATCTTTCCCTCTTCACCTTACACTCTCTCATTTTGGGGTCTTTGTCTCTGATTTTTTTTTCCCCCCTCTACCTGGGTAATGCTTACACATCCACCCTACAGGTCACAGTTTAGAAAAAACTTTCTCAGGAGGACATGTGTTGGGATGAGCACTGGCTGTCACAGGCAACTCATGAATTGTTGAATACTGTGTCAAGAACTTACGATGTACTATATGTTGGCTAGCTGAACATAATGAAAAATAAAAATAAATAAGAAAAAAGAAAAAAAAGAAAAAGCTTCTTCAAGGAAGTCCTCCACAATGAAATCAAATGGATACCGTAATGTATGTCCATGTGCACAGTATGCATAGCTTGTTTCCAGCCTGGAAGCATGCCAAGTCCACCTTCCAGAAGTTGTTCAGCTGGCAGCGAGGGGGAAGGCAGAGGACATGTGAGACGCTATGGGCAAGTAGAGGTCCATATAGGGAAGAGAAATGATCAGAAGTCAAGGCGATCAGAAACAAGTTAGGGAGTAAGATCTGCCTATTATTCTGTTGCTCACAAAAAATATAAGGGGTTATTTTGTGAACATTAACGCTCATCCATTAAAAGAAAAAAACACTTAGAGATAAGAATAACACAGGGAAGACTATCACCACCAAGCCTCTTCCAACTTCCAACAAGAAGATTCACTAGAAATCTTACCATTCCTTCAAAAATTGATTTGCAAATAGAAGGCCCATTAGTCATGTAACAGAAGTTGTTAAGAGATTTCAAGGAGGGTAAAATAATTTACAAATAGAAGAGAGGGATTTTGTTTCCAGGAGTTTCTATGAGGATAACAAAGACTATGATAGGAATGAGATATTGTCTCTCCTGCAACAGACATAGCGGAAATTGGGGACGAAAACTGCAGTGTAGTCCAACCTCTTTCACTGACCCAGACTGCAGCTGATCTATCCTCTCTGTAATGCTGCTGATTTGCTTTATTTGCATGCTGCATCATACAATCACACAAACTGGAAAACAACACTAACACTAACACAACACTAACACTAACAGTATTATCCTTTAGTCAAGTTCTTATACTTATTGAAAGCAATAGGAAGAGATAGTGGAGGCAGACTCTACAGCCATTCAGAGTAATGCGACCGTGCAATTTATTAAGAAAGACAGGACCTGCCAACGATATTGAAAATCAGTCCCAGGACTTGGAGGATTTTACTAAAGTTACAGAGAAGTTCAAACCACCAAACTCCCCAATGACTGAAATGTGAAGATCAACCGTTGGCCCAAATGGTATCATTTTCGCCCTGTTCCGGAAATTAAGCAGCTCTGAGCTGATAAAGCCCATAATTTAACATGTAGGGCAAATTGCTAAAGCACTTAACCAGTGAGGTACTAATCTTCCTTTTCTATGTGAACTCGAACTGACTCCTGACAGCAAAATCAATTGAAGAGATTTACTCTAGGGATAGCTTCTAAAAAGCAGTGTAATCAGGAGATAAGGGAATTGATGGGGGTGCATTATCACAGCCCTCCACCGACACGCCACCAGCTGCCAAAAGGCTTCCTACAGCCCTGAACCTAGAGTTGCAGTCCTCTCAAGCAGATCTCATTGAACTCAAGATATATGGAGGTCAAGAAACCTTTCCCCATATTGATTTAATCTCGTCACCTGAAACACTTGAGGTCGAGAAAATTCACCACATCAGTTGGGCAGCAGCACCCAGGAAAGCTGGAGAATTATTAAAAAAAACAACCTCTGGCTTTTTTTTCAGGTTTTACAGAATGCTTTGAGCTACCTGCTTGAGGTATTTGACGGCTTCAACTTTGCATGTGCCTTATGGCTTCTTCAAGTGAACTATCTGCTTTGAACACAAGGGGGTTCCAGAAATTCGATATTTTAATCTCATGAATTTTCCATTAAAAGAAAATAGCCATTTGCTGCTTAAAATGATGAAAAGATCATTATGGCCTCATCGCTCCATTTCCAAATGCTATATCTTGAGACCCCTACCTCTATCCGTGCAGCAGAGAATGCAGCATGGTGTGGTAGAAAAGCCAAACGTATGTCAGCGTAAATCACCATCCTGTAGCTTACTAGCTGTGTATGTATGTGGGCAAGTATGCGACCTCCTGTACGGTTTCCTTACCTGCATCTTTTACCACCTACTTCCAAGGGTTATTCTGAGATTTAAAGGCGATAACATAAAGTACCTAGCACAGGCCATGGCACAAAAGAATATAAATGCTATTTTCTTTTACTCTTTTCTTAGTACTAATGTTTGGTCTGAGTGTAAAAGAAATCCAAGTCTCCTAACTATCAGAACACACTTGGAGTAATACCAGGGGAGGACACTCACCCTAAATTGAAATTCCCACTACTTTCTACAAGAAAACAAAACTATCCATTATGAAACACCCCCAAATCCTGGTCTCCAATTTTATCTCCTCATATCCCTGCTCACCTCTATTTGTATTTGCCACCATTACCTCAAACTCTCCCGCAAGCCAAATGGGTTTCAAAATAAATTCATTTATGAGAGAAGGACTTTAATGTAATTGTGGAGGTTATAATGTCTAGACTTCAATTATGTAAACTTGCAAGTGTAAAAAGACTATGAGTTTTCATGGGCTGCCTGCGTGGTACAGTTAGGTAAGCATCTGATTCTTGGTTTCAGCTCAGGTCATGGTCTCAGGGTTGTGAGATTGAGCCCTGCATTTAGGCTCTGCACTTAGCTTGGAGTCTGAAGTTTCTCTCTCCCTATCCCTTTTCCCCTCCACCCCGTGCCCTCTCTCTCTCCCACTCTGGGTCTCTCTAAAATAAATAAATCTTAAAAAAAAAAAAAAAACTGAGTTTTTATGTAAAGTTCTATAGCTGGTCAAATGTAAGAACCTAAGAGAACTAGAATATTTGTTGGGTTGTTATTGAAAGTTTGTCACAAACTCCTGCGAATCAAATGACAAGGAGCCTTTCCATCTGGCCAGAGCTAGAAAATGGAAAGCTATAGGCAAACTGCATATGTATATCGTAAAAAGGGCTTGAGTTTAAAGGAGGAAGGACTTTTCATAAAGACAAGATGGCAGTCAGAAGTCACTTGAATACAAATCAGGCAAAAAGTTAGGGAGAAAGGAAGCTAGGCAAGAACACTATTTAAGTTGTACCATCCCTTTGAGGTTAAAACATAATTATCTTGGATTGAATTACTAGAAAATTGGGCTCTTTGAAGTTAAGCAAGCTGAAAACAGTTTCATAGAATGCTAAAAATTCAGGCATGAAAAAAGACCTTAAGTGTTACTTAATCATCCAAAGTTTGGGTGCCTGCTGTAACATCCCATGAAATGATGCCTCTGTTCTGGAACACCTCCAGTGACTTAAAAATAAATCACACACATTCCACTTAGATGACTCTGACCATTTGAAAATTCTTCCATATCTTGAGCCAAAATGTCTCCTTGGAAGTTCTATTACTGGCTAAACTGCTGAACCTCAAGTCTTCACAAAAAATGTAATTATACATTCACACGATAGTCCTTCAAATATCAGAAGATGGTTATTACATCACCCAAGTTATCTCTTTTCCAGAATATTTATTATTTCTTTCAACACACTGTTTAAATGACATGGCTGACCTATACTGGTTATTTCCTTTTATATCTCTTATCTACAATCTGTCTACATTCCCCTTAAGTGACCCACTAGAACAGAGAGTGATCGAGGCTATAACTGCTGTCTTTTGAGACATCTATGTGCATTCCTACAACCTTGAATCATATTCTCTTTTCTTTGGAAGCCTCATCACACCATTAGTCAACTGTGCACTCAGTGCCATATGAAACTTCCTATCTTCTACAGCAGAATTTTTGGCAACTAATAAGGAACGATATATTCAGACCTATTAAATTCTAGCATATTGGAGTCAGTCTCTCCTCCATATAGCAAAGATTTTTTTTGTCTGATGACTCTATTATCCACAACTTGGATAAACAGACCTTCTATTTCTTCTTCAAAGCCATTGACAAAAAATATCAAAAATGACAAGGTTAAGAAGAGAAACTTCCCTCCAATTGAACAGAACTCCATTATTTCAGTTGAATATTGGGATCCCATCTGTATGTCTCCATCTTGTCTACAACTTAGAGGACCTTGTCAAATTTCTTTAATAAGTTCAGATATATAGTATCATTTTGGCTTCATTTCTTAGCAAGTTAAGAAATCCCAAAGAAAGATGAAGCCAGTCTAGTACGTCCTTGTATCAAACCATTCTATGTCCCAGTGATCATTTTCCACTTCCGGTAAATCACAAATCTTTGTTAAATAAGCCACCTCTGCTGGTATTGTGGTTATGTGTAAAAATAACCTTTTTTATTTTCTAAATGAATACTGATATGTTTAGAGATAAAATAACATGATATCTGGGATTGTGTTAAAATTGTCAGTGAAAAAAAAAGGCTGGGGGGAGTTGTAATAGATTAATAAGAGATATGACTAAATAGTGACAGAAATGAGTATTGTGTTTACAGAGATCAGCTTTCATTTAAAGATTTTTAGAATAATTCATTGACTTCAGTCTCCTACATCTTGCCCAGTTTCCACAATTTCTCTGTAATAACAAATAGTGATTCAGTTAATTTGTTTGAATTTTCTGAGTACCCTAAGGTGCCATTCATTTGCTTCATACAATTTGGATTCATTTGAACTGCTAATGCTCTCTCATTGATTTGTATGGAGTTTGCATTTCCCATTCCAATGTTTGCCCCCCTCTTTTCAGTATGAAGATCAAGCTGATACAAGGAACTCTACCGGATAATATATAATGCTGCATCTACTTCCCAGTGTCGGTACATGGCCTCTGCTTGATCTTTTACTTTCTCTGAATATATTGAAGAAATTCCATTTTATCTATATTGTCAGTGGTACTTTCTGCAAATCTGAGTATGCTTGAGCCTTATAGACATTATTCTTAACCATTTGCATCATCCTTTTATACTTTTTAATTTATTTGTACCATTTTTTCTATCACTTACACATATCTTACAAAAATCTGAGTTCACTGGAGATCTATGTAATGATCTTAATTTCTTTCTGGAATTCCTCCTAATTATTATTAGATGGATGGTTTATAATATGCAGAGTTAAAACTGTATTTCTAAATATACTGTCATCTTCTCTTTGAAATAGGATGCCATAAAATCATGTCTATATTTTCCTTGATTTTTTTTTTTTTTAATCTACCCTCTGGAACTGTGTGTAGCATGTGGCTGACATTGCCAGGTTTTCCATCAGTGGTTATCATGAACTCTAAGATGTCAAAGGACATCCCCCAAAGCTTCTGCTCCTTTCAACTGTCAATAAATTCCTTCTATATATCTGAGACAGACCCAGAGGAACTGTTGTTCTAATGGCCTATGTTTGGGGAGTTTATTACCAATTTCTGAAAAGACCTCGTGAGCTTGCAAGCCTGAGCTTCTTAGCAGGTTGAGAATTCTAGCAGATTTTTAATAACTAAAATCCCTCAATCATGACTGTGCTTTGACACAGGTCATCTTTTGGACCTCTATCAAAAGCACATTATCTCTTCCTTCCATCTGGCCAAGAAGCTTGAAAACACTCCTCCAATAATATAATTTCTGATTCCCTTTTCAATTTTCCTCAGGGACAGACCAGTATAGAAACTCACAATGTTGTAATCTATGTCTCCTTGATACATAACTATATTTCTAACTTCTTATCCCAGTATGTCTGTTCCTTTTAAAGGGATACTATCACTATCTTTCAATTTTGAATAATATCTCAGTGAATCTCAATGACAATTATGAAAGTATATAAACCTCTTGCCATGTATTAAAATTTCACAATGATTTTAATAGAGGCAACTGGGTGGCTAAGTCAGTTTTGTGTCTGACTCTTGGTTTCAGCTCAGGTTATGATTTCACGGGTCATGGGATCAAATCCCCCATCAGGCTCTCCACTCAGCGGGAGTCTGCTTGAAGTTTCTCTCTGTCCTTCCCCCCACACCTATGCTCTCTCTCTAAAATAAATAAATAAATCTCTAAATAAATAAATACATGTGTTGTTCCTTTCCTATGTTCTGCAAAGGTATGTAAGTGTTAGAGGTCATAATTTTGACTTCCATTACCATTGCTGATTTTCCATGCAAATCACTAGGTATCCCCAACATTCCTTTTTACTACCTTCATTTTCCAAAAGTACAGTCTTTGCCAGTGTATCTGATTGTCTTCTTCATATTTTCTTTAAATCTCAACCACATAATTTTGAGATCTATTCTCATCTTGCCAAAAACGAACCATGCTAAGGTCTTAAGTTATGGATCAAAAACCTAAATTCTATTTTAGCAACACCACCGTCATCCATTCAACATCAATATTTCCCTCTTTCATGTATTTATTCAACAAACTTCTATTGAGAAAACACTTTGTTCAATGTGCTGTGGTAATAACTCAGGTTATAACAGTGGAAAGACAGACAATGCCCGCACCCTCTAAGAAGCATGTCAAATAAGTCAACAAGTCATTTTAATACTCATCTATGGCTCCATCCCCAGGCAAGAAGTAATAAGGATGCTGCTTGTATAACCGTTCTTGCATTTCTTATGGGACTTCTAGGTCATTGTTACTCACCACAAGTCTCTTCTGATAGATACAATCAACATCATGTGAATTAACAAAATGAGATAATGGATGACAGGTTTGGATAGATTCGCAGAAACTCTGCATCACATCTCATCTCCCTGACCCAGGAAAACAGAGCACTGTCCAATTTCCCATGTCAAATTGGCATAAAACTACCTCCATGCAACTGACACTATGGCCTAAATGAGAAGACACCAACCATCATTACACACTTCTCCCTCCTTGACCTTATAAACGGGTTTACCTACATAGACTAGGACCTAGTACTTTAAACGATCATTCTGTGGAGCATGAGAAGGTACCATTTTTTCAAAAGATCCAAATTCCCCTTTTCTGGGAAGATTCCCTTATACATAGTATTACAAGCTAAAGGATACCCTCTGTGTCTGAATCTTTTACTTGCCAGTAGTATTTCTCTCTCCCTTTTTCATTAAAATTTCCTTTCCTTCTCCCTTTATTCTTTGGTTAGTTCTTCCATTCAGACCGACAAGTACTCAATATCTCTAGGCAATTAGAGTTTAGAAAAGCTTTACCTCTATAGTTTCTCCTTTATAATCACAGAGTGTAAACTTTTTCAGTGAAGAAAAAAGTCCTTATTCGTCTTGATGCAGTCTTCTAAAACCAGACTCCCTTAACCCTGGCACAGGGCCAGGCAGCTCACAGGCAATAAGTAATCACCTACTGAGGTGACCTGAGACAAGAAGAACAGGGAGAACCAAGAGCTCCCATAATTGTTCGGGGCCTCAGACAGGAAAACAAAAACCCTACAGCCTTAGACACACATTTCTTCCCTAATGCACACCTTGTGATTGTTGGAAGAAATAAAGACCTTTATAGTTTCCCTTAGGAAATATTCCTTAAACTCCTATACCTCATTGCCCAGAGGTTCCTAGGGATACTGCTTTCAAGGAAGCTAATTATACAGCCCCTCTCCTCTCACCCTCTGCCCTCTTCTGTTCAGAACTTGGCACTTAACCTAGTTCTCATCTGCTCAAATATCTCTATGTCCTTTGGCAATACCAATCACACATACACATACACACACACAAATCTACAAAACACTCCTTAATCACTCTTCCTGATTTTTTTATATCTTCTCTAGACTTCTTCTCAGAGTCAGTATGGAACAATGTCTTCCCACAGTTTTAAAAATTTTAAACACCATCTATTGCATATTATTCCTTAAAAAACATAAGCAGGAGGTAGGGAACGGGCAGATATTTTATTTACAAATAGATTTGCATTGAGCACTGAAACTCTTTACCTAGACTGTACACTCACCTGAGCCCAGAAAATGGAGGTGAGGGCTGATAAAGGAGAGAGGCTGACTGGCCCCCTTCCACTGCAAAGCTACTTGAAAAGTCAGAATACTATGTCAAATATCCATTTCTGAATGCTTTCAAATAGCTCAAACAAACTAGCAAGCAGGGTAAGAGTGAGATAAAAATTCAATATTTAGATTCCCCCATGTCCTTTATACATAACAGTGAGTGACTCCCCTCTGCTCCATTAGGGGAAGAAGTCATACACATTTTCCAAACCAAAATATTAAATGCCATAGTTCAAATTCCTGGTATTCACCCTAGGGAACTTCTCCACTTAAAATGATAGTAGAAACTCCCCATGCCTGTATAATAATCAGGGTAGAATCTCTTGAGAATACTGAAAAGTTTGCAATTTGCAAAGCTCCAAGGCAAATAAAAAGGAGGAGACACATTAATCAAATGAAGTAAAACTATTCAGAATCTCTAGTAATAATCATACAGCCAAATACATATTCTTACATATCCAGATACATATTATGTAACTTTTCATATTTTATCATATTCCCAAAATACCATAATTTACTCTATTCATCATAGGTACAATGTTTGACCTGTAGTTTCTATTAGCATAAACAAAATGGCACAACCAAAAGAAAAATGATGCAGTAGAATTCTTCCACTTTAAATGATTTATTTGTTGGTAATAATCCATTAATATTAATATGCAAGGGAATTTTCAAGTCACAAAAATGTTCTACATATTATAAGGGGTAGGGAATTCTAGGTAACAAGGAAAACCGTGGAAAGAAAACAGACAAAACAATAAGGTTGGATCTAGCATGGATTCCATGGGTGAACAAAAGGAATAAAAGGGGGATATAATCCCCCTTTCCAACTATATTAGCTTTGTAGGCCACTATAATAAATAATAAAGGCTGGTGGTTTAAACAACAGAAATTTGTTTTCTCACTTTCTGGAATCTAGAAGGCTAAGATCAAGGTATCAGAAGGGTTGATCTCTTCTCAGGCCTCTGTCTAAAACGTTAGATTGCTTTCTTCTCATGGTATCCATACAGTCTTCCTTCTGTACCACTACGTGTCCAAACATCCTCTTTTAAGGACATCAATCATATTGGTTTAGGGCCTACCCTAATGACCATTTTTTTAATTAATTATCTTTTTAAAGACCTATCTTCAAATATAGTCACATTCTGAAGTACTGGCAGTTAAGACTTGAATATATGAGTTTTGAGGGAACACAATTCTGCCCATAGTATTATCTTCCAGTAGTGCCGGTGGGGAGATAGTTCTGTAGAGAAGACATGCTTTATAAGGATCTTAATTGTTTACTGAAGGATTAAGCTAATATAAAGGATTAGATTATCCAATCAGGCTTATCCAAATCAAAGATCTCCCCAGCATCAAGGTTTACTAATAATTTCAAAGAATACATGAAATCCAAAAGCAAAGATGAAGTAGAAAAGTTCTGGAACATTCCATGGGATTCTCACGGTCCTTCCCTCTAATATTGGACATGTGCTGGCCCAGAGTAATAATGAGGTCTCCATTAAGGCACATGGGGCCTCACATAAAGAAATATTTAGGACATAAACCTCCACGTCATATCAAGCTTACAGGACATTTTCTAGAAACTCATGCTCCATAAACACATATATCCTAAATTTGGTCACCATAAGTAATCTTAAACCAGGAACATAAGTATTCTCCTCCTTGCAAACATCATTAATTTTTTTACTAGATGTTTTAGCCATCGACATGATAACGAGAGATTAGATTGGTTCACCTGCCTTGTTCCTTCTCCCAGGAGCATCTTCCTAGTAATCAGGAGAGAAATAGATCAGGGCCAGCTGCTTTAACTTCTTCCTCCCAAGGGATCTAGTGCAATGCAAATTGACTCTCCTATTTCTCTACGTTGGTTGCTCACGTCAAAAATAACAAATCTGGGACACCTGGGTGGCTGAGTCAGTTAAACATCTGCCTTCAGCTCAGGTCATGATCTCAGAGTCCCTGGATAGAACCCTGAACTGGGCTCCCTGCTTAGTGGGGAACCTGCTCCTCCCTTTCCTTCTCACTCATGTGCATTCTCTCTCTCTCTCTCTCTCATAAATAAATTTTTAAAAAATAAAAGAATAATAAATTTATGGAATATTTTATCAGGTAAAAACAGTTTCATTATCTTTGTAAAATAAGTACATATTCAGTCAGGAATATAACCTGCTAAATGGTTGTATATACAGTGTTGTTACTATACACAGAAATTTCACGGAAAGTACATTTAGGGTTCAATCTCATTGAAGAATTTATTTGCAGTGGGCACCTATTGAGTTTTATACCCAACGCTTCCATTTCTGGCAACTTCTTTCCCCTTTCCTATCATTTACATGATAACTGCAGAAGCATGCCCTGACCCCCACTTCACCCCTATAGACTCTCCTCACTAGATTCCAGCCCCCAGCAAATGAACCGAACCAATCAACCTAAAGGTAATTCTGGGTGAGGCAGATCCCTTTCCTTTAGAAATTGTTCCAGCTTTAATCTTTGATGTTCTCTTGAACTCAAGAGTTGTCAGCAGCCATTTTTCTGCCATACACAAGAGAACCAGTTCTGTGGTGAAAGAAAAGAAGTAATCAGATACACTAGAGGAGCACAGGTGAGAAATGGAAAGGGAGCCCTGACAGCATGCCAATCCCTGCTTCTAGGCCATTGTGGCTGTGTATCTGCCATTGTGTTCTGTACAACAACAGTGCCTACATCTTAAAAATAAATTTCTTTTCTTAAAAAATATTTTCTATTGCTTTAGACAAAAAAATCCTAATATGTATCTATAGATCTGTCTTCAAACTCTGGCACTGCTATTTACTGATTGTGTGACTTTAACTTTTTTATTCTCTCCAAGTGGAAGCTTCTTTATTCATAAAATAGAGATAATACCATGCACCTTACAAGCGTGGGTTTGTTTTTTTTTTAAAGATTTATCTATTTATTTGAGAGAGAGCGCACAGAGAAGGGCAGAGGGAGAGAGAGAGAATCTCCAGCAGATTCCCTACAGAGCACAGAGCCCAACGTGGGACTCGATCCCATAACCCTAAGATCATGACCTAAGCCAAATCAAGAGTCAGATGCTTAACTAACTGAGCCATCCAGGTGCCCCCACAAGTTTATTTTGTAAATGAAATATTAAAATTGTATGGACCATAGGATGTTCTCTGTAAATGGCAGGTGTTAATGGAGACTGATGCTCCTAGTTGCCACTCTTTGGATCCACCATGGTATTCACAACAAGGCCACACTTTCCCCTGGTGTTCCCACCCAGTGACTGAGCTTGACCGGAGCTACTAGACCTAGCCCAATACTGTCCAAGGCTGGATTCTTCCACTGGACAGTATTTGCTCAAGGACTTCCTATCAACCTGGTGCAAACTTTCTCAGAAATACACGCAATCTGCAACTCTTGCTACCCAACCCTTCCTTTCCTCTCTCCTTTCACAAGTCCTAAACCTGCATCACCTAAGACTATACCTACTGACTCCTGTCCCTCCTCTTTCGCCCTTCACTGGCTTTTGTCCCCAAAATCTCGATCATATATAATCCCATGCTGACCTCGGCTTCTCAAAGGACCTGAACTCACACAAAGAGAATGTACTGCAGGGGCGCCTGGGTGGCTCAGTGGGTTAAAGCCTCTGCCTTCGGCTCAGGTCATGGTCTCAGGGTCCTGGGATCAAGCCCCGCATCAGGCTCTCTGCTCAGAGGGGAGCCTACTTCCTCCTCTCTCCCTGCCTGCCTCTCTGACTACTTGTAATCTCTGTCTATCAAATAAATAAATAAAATCTTTAAGAAAAAGAGAAAGTACTGCAGTAGTTAATCCACTGAGAGAGTACTACTGTTGTATATTCACAACATATCCTACAGCACAGCAGCCTTCCGAACTGTTCTTGGCTCTCAATCTGTAGCTGAGCCCAGACATGGACTCACATTTCTCTTTAAGATACACGTTCCCTGTCAATTGACCTCAGTTGGTGTATTTACACTTTAACTTTCAATTTCTACTAAGAAATTAATGAAACAGTTCACCAGGAGTGACTAAGGAAAACATCTCTCCTTTGGTTCTTTCCAGATTCTTTTCAGCTTTCCTTGTTACATAGCTCTGTCCTTCACTAAGCTCCCTCTTTGCCCCAGGTTGTATAAACCCCAAACTAGTCTATTTTAAATCAGTATAGTATAATTATTAAAGCTGACTGTTTGTGGATTTCAATTTTCATAACACATTGAATTGCAGACCTCAGTACTACTTCTCCTAACATCCCACTAAAAATACATGTGAAATTAAAGAAAAAATAAAAATATCTAATACAGAAAATCTAAAATGTCAATTTGTTGCTAATGTAAAAAGAATTTGCATAGCAGGGGCACCTGGGTGGTTCATGGGTTATGCCTCTGCCTTTGGCTCAGGTCATGATCTCGGGGTCCTGGGATTGAGCCCCAAATCAGGCTCTCTTTTCAGCAAGGAGACTGCTTTCCTCTTTCTCTGCCTGCCTCTCTGCATACTTGTGATCCTTCTCTCTCTGTCAAATAAATAAATAAAATCTTTTTAAAAAATTATTAGGATATTATTTTTAAAAAGAAAAAAAAAGAATTTGCATGGGATATAAGACCTATATAGAACAAAATTCACAATCAAAGTAATAGGAAAACGCGAGATTTGATACTGACCCTCAGCATATTGCTTGTGTCAAAGACAGGGACACTCTTTCCATCTCATACTCTCTGCCTGCCCAGTGGTTCAAGGTTATAGGGTCTAAATCAGTTGGGAGCAATCCCATGGATACTTCTTTTGAGGTGCCCACTATACTAGCTCCTCCCTTAGTTAATATCTTCTTTCCTACATCCATACAGAGAACACAATTCAGAAATCAACATGTACTATCATGTAGATAGAGGATGCCACATTGTGTCCTGGAAAGAGAAGCACCAGCACAGAAATAGGAGTAAAGCTAGGAATTGTAAGCAGCAGCAGGCAGAATTTTTCAGTGTTTCATGTCCTACCTTGCTTCCAGTTGTCAGAAGTCAGGTACTAAGGGTATGACACCTACCTCAACCAGAGTAAGTGCATAAGTTCAATATCTAATGAATACACATTGGAAAAAGAATCTGTACAATAATCTACTTTGCAGCCATAGGTTTGAGAACAGTATTTATATAACAAGATTCACTTGTACTAAGAGTGGAACCTAGGCTGATACACCTTCTCTGTTGGGAAACACCAGGCCTAGGACCTTTTGTTTTGATTCAGACATAAGGACACAAAAATTCATAAGAACTATAGGAAAAAAAAAATTCTAGAGATCAATGGAACAATCAGAAGAAATGCACACCTCTGAAAAAGACAGACTAGAGGAAACGAAAAGTGAAAGGCATTCTAGATAGAGTATCAAAATAGATCTACAGTATGAATATTAGCTGAAGACAGTAAGGAGAATTCATCAGAGATTAAATTAAAAATGAATTAAACAAAACAGAATTTAAAAACTTGATAAAGAGAGCAAGGGTTTTTTTGTTCACTTGTTTTTGTTTTGTTTTTTTTAAGATTTTATTTATCTGACAGAAAGAAAGAGACAGCAAGAGGGAACACAAGCAGTGTGAGTGGGAGAGGGAGAATCAGGCTTCCCACTGAGCAGGGAGACCAATGTCGGGCCTAATCCCAGAACCCCAGGATCATGACCTGAGCCAATGCTTAATGACTGGAGAGCAAGTTATAGAAAAATACTAGAGTATAAAAGCATTCATTTAGGGTTTAAAACACATGAAATGATAACATATCATTATGAATACTGTCTTATGTATTTAAAGTATAAGAACTTGTATGCATTGGTATATATACCAATTTCAGGACAGTAATCATCTCAGGGGCAGGAAGACAGAGACAAAGCCATCAGGAATGAGCAAAGAGGGCTTCACCTAGGACTGAAATAGTGTGAAATACTGTGTGCATATGTATATATGTGTGTATGCACATGGGTATTTGTGTTTCTAGAGCAAACAGGCCAAAATATTAAATGTTGTTAGATGGAGACTACATCCATGTTCCCTAGGTTATCTCTGTAATTTTAAGTATACTTGAAATATTTTATAATTTAGAATTTTATATAAGTAATACACAGGATTGTAAAACAAAAGTCAGCTTTACGCTATTGATAGATCTAAAAACTGGCACCACCAGTTTAAAATCAAACAGATTTACCAGATAAATGTAGCAATTTTCATTTCAGACAAAGTAGAATTCAAAGCAAAAAAAAAAAAAGGATTAAATGGAAAGAGAGCAGTTTTTGTATTAATACAAGCTACACAGTATTAAGATACCCTGAAAAGCATAACATCCAAAGTGAGTCTATGAGAAATACAAGTGGAACAAAATGAATATGTAACAGCCAACAGTTATTAGATTCTCACTATAGATCATCTTGTGCCAGGAAGTCACATAGAATAAATATCCCATTTAATATTCATAGCTCGAATGAAGCCATGTATTATTATCCATTTTTTTCAGACAGGGAAACTGAGGCTTTAAAAGACCACTGATGTAGGAATTTGCAGAGCTAGGATTTGGGCCCAACCTGTCTGACTCAGAACCCATACTTACGGGAACTATAACTTTCAGTTTCCCCAAGTTATAGTGGGAGACTAGGATTTCCCTCAGATTTGGATTAATAAAGTAGAAAAGATACCCAGGCAATTCAAATACGAGTTTCAGTTCAAAGATGTAAACAAATTAGTACCTTGATATTAAATTGTATACCTTACAGAGAATTTATCTTCTCAAGAATCACTGTAACATGTACAAAATTAATCTTGAGTCAGTTTGCAAAGAAAATAAAGAAAAAGTAAAACAAAAATTGTAACTCACTTTCTCTGCCTGTAATCAATTAGTAAAAATAGGGTAACAACCATTAATAATAAAATAGTCCACATATTTAGAAATGTTAAAACATTTTTAACATTTAGAATGTTTAACATTTCTAAATGTTTAACATTTAGAAATGTTAAAACCCCTTTCACTGATGGCTGCCTGGGTGGCTTAGTCAGTTAAGCATCTGCCTTCAGCTAAGGTCATGATCCCGGGGTCTTGGGATCGAGTCCCACACTGGGCTCCCCGCTCAGTGGGGAGCCTAGTTCCCCCTCCTTCTGCTACTCCCCCTGCTTGTACTCTCTCTCTCTCTCTCTCTGTCAAATAAATAAATAAAATCTTTAAAAATAATAATAAAATAAAATAAAACAAAACATCTCACTGAAATATTTGATCAGGGTATATACCAAAACTGGGATTTTAAAACTATGTAATGAAATGAAAATGAAAACATATAAAAATTAGTGGGCTTCTGCCAAGGCTTTTTTTTTTTTTTTTCGATTTTTATTTATTTATTTGAGAGGGCGAGAGCAAGCAGGAGTTGGGGCAGAGAGGCAAAGGGAGAGGGAAAAGCATATTCCCGTCTGAACCGGGAGTTAGCCACCCAGGCTTGATTCCAGGACCCCAAAGTTGTGACCTGAGCCAAAGGCAGATGCTTAACAGACTGAGCCACCCAGGCACCCCTGGCAAGCTACATTAAGGTAAATCTATAAACTTAAATAATATATTTTTGTGCTCAAATTTTTTTTAGAATAACATGTATCTGGTTTGTAATTATACCTAAACATTTAAATTTCATTATCAAGATTATCAAGCCAATATAAGAGTTGAGGAAGCCAAAAATAAATAAATAAATAAATAAATAAATAAATAAATAACTTAAGGAGAGTAAAAGGATATAGCAAAGTAAGACGACATGAATAAACTTTTCTTCTGAAAATCACAATTGAATAAGTCAAAAAATTAGTTCTTTGGAAAAGAACTCCCTTAAAAATTCAATATTATAAGAGAGAAAAGTATTCAATAAATAAGCACAAATAGAGGCAAAAATTTAAGACCTGTTTTTATAATTTTACAAAAGAACTCAATGAATAAATTTTAGGAAATTATACAAATAGAATCCAAGGAAACATTGACTCCATAAATTATCATGAAATAAACTCGAACTTTTATCACCACAGTACTTCCAAAAAGACTCCAGTATCTAAATATTTACCATTGATTTTTTCCATATTTAAGAGTGATAATTTCCACATTATTAAGCCCTCGCAAAACCTTAGAAAACTATTACAGCTATACAATGCCCTTTATAAAAGAGCTTAACAGATTTTATAAACTATCCAAGAAAATTATACCCACCCTATAAAGCATATTTATTTATAAATATATGTGCAAAATTTCCAAGTAAAATGCCATTCTAGTGTTCAACAGCAAACATCCACTTGCTAAGAGATTTTTCTCTCATAAGACTGACTCTGACATTACATCATGAAACTTCTTAGCATAATATATTAATGGACCCCATAAGAAACTCCAAATAATGACTTGTTGGTTCACCAACTGGCCCTGTATCTACAGGGCAAGGAGTGAGCACTGCAGGTCGGCCTGCGGCAGGTTTAGTAAGCAAGGGAACTTACCTACAAGGCTTGTCTGGGCTCCGCCAGTAGAGCAGATCTCTGCACCCACCTGCCAAGATGGTACGTGTTTGTATAATGGCCTTCAGCTGAGTTCAATCACATATATACAGTGCAGGTGGTCACAATTACACCTTGCTCTCTCAAAGCTGCATCCTTAGGGAAGCTTCTGGTGTGGGGAGGGCAAGCGCAAAACAAGCCTAGGACACAGGCAGAGTGAGGAGCCTCTGATTGCCGGGATGTAGATCTTGGGATCAACCAGAGGTCATGTCCTCTCCTTGACCTCCTCCAACACTCCTTCCCTTGTGACCCACCTCCTCCCAATATGCTGGTAGCAGGCAGCAAGGGGTTTCACTAGCCTGGAGATGGCCCCTCCAGAGGGCAGCTATCCAGCTGCCCTGGAAACAGATGCCTTAGCAATAGTATAGACAAATGCAAGAGAAAACACAGATAAGATAATGATGCCCAAAATAAGTAACATTTTTTTTTTACCAAGAGCTCCTTGATCCAAACCACTGATTGAAGTCCCCTAGGGTGGGGGGCCAGATTACTCAGGGCATTTCTGTGTCATTAAAGATGATACATTACCAAGCTTATCGGGTATGAACACACAACATTCTGTTTGGATAAGGGCGTGGGTGTATCCTTCCAAGACGGTAATGATGTCCAAGGCATTCTGTTTGGGAAGACCGTTTTTTCATTAGAGACAGCTCAGTGTTCAGTGATGATAGGTTTTACTGGCTAAAGCTTGTTGCGTGAATTTAGTATGGCCTGACCTTAGTGTGTGCTATAGTATACTATATAAATTTATATATAAATTGTATGGCTTTGATATGTGTTATAACGTCCTCTGGGCCAATGGAAGGAACAAAGGTGGGAGTGGATCATGCCAGTAGAAAACAGAATGTGCTCACCTGGACTTGAGGAGAGGGAGGTAGGCAGTTGTTACCTTGGAGTGGATTCTCCCCTGTGTGCAGGGAAAACCCAGGCTTCAGTGGCCCAACCACCCAAGTGGGGAAATGGCCAAAGATTGATAACACACAACCACTGGGTTCTCTTCAGGGCTACCCAACAAATACCTGGGCAGCCCAACCAGTCACTATCCTTTAATATAAGAGAATGATTACACCGCTCAAGTGGTATCCCAAATTCCTGGTATAGTTGGGTTAGTTCTGTTTAACTTTTCTGTTCTCAACATAGGTGTGCCTGTGTGCTCAAAGATCCATAGCCTGAGGTAAGTCTCATAAACCCATCCCAAATCTGGGCATAGCTACCCATGATTCTAATGGTGGTATTTTTAGGATACTTCTGGTCAGTAGCTATCTGTGGAGTTTGATTGACAGAGTAAGAATACCCAGTCCCATGGCGCACCTGGGTGGCTCAGTGGGTTAAAGCCTCTGCCATTGGCTCAGGTCACGATATCAGGGTCCTGGGATTGAGCCCTGCATCGGGCTCTCTGCTCAGCGGGGAACCTGCTTCCTCTTGCCTCTCTGCCTACTTGTGATCTCTGTCTGTCAAATAAATAAATAAAATCTTAAAAAAAAAAAAAAAGAATACCCAGTCCCAGTGTTAATATGGTACATGCACAGGCCAGGTTTCTGGATCAGTATTGATAATATCAGATGGATTACGAGTACTAGTCCTATCTTGTTCTTCCCTCATGTGCTGCTTTAGGACCTTCTAATCCCCTCCCCGGAGTGGTGCTATCAACTATGGCAATTCTGATGAGCTATCCTGAGGGAAAGCTACTCACATACCCAAGAGTTGTATTGATCTCTACGTTGGGCATAGGAGGGACCCACTGTAGAAAGATATTTCCAGCAGGTGTCCATCCCATGACCAGACACCACAGGGACAGCAGAAGTCAAAGGTCAAAAAGACAGATATTTAGTAGGAACTTGTATGGGGAGGTCTTCCCCTTCTATAAAAATTACATTTGTGGGGCACCTGGGTGGCTCAGTGGGTTAAAGCCTCTGTCTTCGGCTCGGGTCATGATTCCAGTGTCCTGGGATCGAGCCCCGCATTGGGCTCTCTGCTCAACAGGGAGCCTGCTTCCTCCTCTCTCTCTGTCTGCTGCTCTGCCTACTTGTGATCTTTGTCTGTCAAACAAATAAACAAATAAAATCTTTAAAAAAAAAAAAAAAAGGACTTGAGAATTCTAAACCTTCATATGGTCTGATAATATCAAAACTTTGCTATAAAGACCTTAAAAATCCTATTAAAAAAAAAAATTACATTTGTGCCCTAGTCTTCAGCTGCAGCTTTAAGAATTTGACCTGGTCGTGCATACCATACATATTGGTCTGGGGAAGCAGCACTGTTGGGCACGAGGAGATGGACTAGGAGCAGGACATGCCTGACAAGACCCAAACCTTCTCCTCTCTTTCAATGGTGTGTATTCCATTTCATGTATAGTGCATTTTAACAGGTTCCACTTATAGCAGGACAACAGGATCCCAGTGGAAACTGAGTAGATTCCCATTCCCGAGGAGTGCAAAGTAACCCACCCATACCAGTGGGACGTTCCTCTACAAATTCCAGTAGACGCCATCTTTCCCAGGCACGATGGGGCTTTGTGTTCTCAGCAGCCACCGCATGTTGATTCATGGTGAGAGCCCAGGTGACAGCTGTTTCCCACAATTTCCATATCTTTACAGCGTTGGATGTTTGGGCAGGCATGTCAGTAAAACCACCTTGGCCATGAGGACCAAAGGACGGTCCAAGACTTTACTACATTTGAGTCATCCACCAGTAGTGCCAGTTGCAGCATATGCCAGACTGGGTACCGCTGCTGAAACAAGCTGTTGAAAGCACAATGGGCACCGCATACATACCCACCTGGAGCAGGTCTTGAAGACCTTGAGAACTGCCTCAGGCTTTTGCAGGCAAACTCCAGTGTATTTCTACATATTCTGATCCCATCAGGGCTCATTCATTGTCATCTATCCCTTGGCTTCCCAATGTCTAAACGGCAGAGTTAATCTCTTTAGAACAGCCCAACTGCCAGTGGCAAAGGGTTAACTGTCGAGGCTCTCCAGGGCAACCCACCCCCCTCCCACCACCACTCTCAGGTCAGCCCCTGGCGGCTGCAGTTCTTGGCTGTTTCCACCCAGATGGTGTCAGTGTTGGACTGAATAGCAGCTGCGGTCCCCCGACAGGGTGCCCTGATTAGATCCATCTGTGTACCAGGCATCCGCAGGAGCTTCCCCACTCTCTCTACAGGCCACTGGCACTGCCTACAGGAATAGGGGCAGAACTTTTGGAAGATCTACGTACCCTACAGGGCCTGTATTTCTAGAGGCAGAGGGCTGGTGGACAGGCTGCTCCTCTGCTATAAAGAAGCCTCCCATTTGGTCAAAGTGGGAGTTGGAGCCATGGCCGAGGTAGGTCGATGGAACATCTTCTCGATCCACCCCTTGATGGGATTTTTTTTTTTTTCCTGTTCATTTGCTGGACCTTCACGTTTACAGTCCTTTTTTTTTAAATTTTTTTAATTTTTTAAATTTTATTTTATTTTTTCAGTGCAGAGGGGGAGATGAACCATGACAGTTACCACTCTTTATGCAGTAGTATGCCTACAGATTCTCCGTGGGCATCTCTCAGCACTGGTTTGATTACCTTAACCCAGGGACAGAACTTACCAATAGAGGTTTGCAGAGATTGACCTTTTATAAAATATCAGTGCTCCTTCACGCCCTCCATTCTCTCTCAAACAAATAAATCTTTCTTTAAAAAAAAAATGGGGTGCCTGGGTAGCTCAGTTGGTTGAACGACTGACTTTTGATTTTGGTTGAGGTCATGACCTCAGAGTTGTGGGACTAAGCCCCCATCAGGCTTTGCACACAGCAGGGAGTCTGCTTGAGGTTCTCTCTCCCTCTGCCCCCACCATAAATCTTTAAAAAATAAAATAAATAAAGTAAAATAAAATAAAATAAAATAAAATAAAATCAGTGCTCTTCAGAGTATCTGAGTGGCTCAGTCAATTAAACAGCCAACTCTGATTCCAGCTCAGGTCATGGTCTTCGGTCATGGAATCAAGGCCCAAATCAAGCTCTGCCCTTAGCAGGGAGACTGTTTGAGACTCTCTCCCTCTTCTTCTCCACCCCCCCACACTCTTTCTCTCTCACACACACACACAAATAAATAAATAAAAATCTTTTTTAAAACATGTTAAATATCAGCGCCCAGGAGCCTAGGCCATAAAGTACATTCTCTGGCTATGCTGGTAAAAGACGAAATTTATGGAGCTGAGTCTGGTCACCTCGTCATACCAGCCGAGACCTCCCAGATCAGCTTTCAGGAGCTGACCCCTGCACATATGAGAGCCACCTTACCTGGCCCCTGACCAATCCTCAGCTCAGCACAGGCTCAAGAAGAAGTTCAGCCGAGAGGCCAAACACCCAAGTTGGCCTACTAACTCTCAAGTAAATGCTTCTAATTTTGAGCCACTCAATTTTGTGGTTGTCTGTTAGCCAGCATCATTGTCACAATAGGTAAATGATATACCAACTGCTATGTTTAACTCCTTTGAAAGTCTGTTCACTGTAACTCCAAAAATCTCCTCAAAAGCAGCTAGGCATAAGACAAAAATGGCATATGCCAGTCTAACATGGAGACACCTGTACAGAAGGAGAACGTGTTCCTTATTCCCTCCTAGGTTCCACAGCTGGTCTAATAATTAAATTGACATGAGGCAGATTAATAAGAAAAAAGCCAATTTAATTCTGTATGTTATAGGAGCCCATAAAAACATGAGACTCTAAAAAGTGACTGAAGTGGGCAGCTTTTATGCCTTCTAGACAAAGAAATAATACATTTGTGAAGAATTGATAAGACAAAGGGGTTTAAACTTGGGATAGCAAATTAGCAAAGCAGTAACAAGGTTTTGTGTTTTTTTTAAAGATTGTATTTATTTATTTGACAGACAGAGATTACAAGTAGGCAGAGAGGCAGGCAGAGGGAGAGGAGGAAGCAGGCTCCCTGCTGAGCAGAGAGCCCAATTCAGGACTCGATCCCAGGACCCTGGGATCATGACCTGAGCAGAAGGCAGAGGCTTTAACCCACTGAGCCACCCAAGCGCCCCAACAAGGTTTTTGTTTTTTAAAGATTTTATTTATTTACTTGGGAGAGAGAGAGCCTGAGAGAGGAGAAGATCAGAGGGAGAAGCAGACTCCTGGCAGAGCTGGGAGCCTGATGCGGGACTCGATCCCAGGACTCCAGAATCACGACCTGAGCCAAAGGCAGTGGCTTAACCCACTAAGCCACCCAAGCACTCCAGTAACAAGGTTTTTTACATGGTCTTCTCAGCCTTCTTAGAGATAGATTCCCTATCTCTGGTGATTCAGATCCCTCCTGCTTTCCTGGGAGAGGGTGCTAGAAGATTCCTTCACATGAGAGACTAATTTCTTGCTTTTAGAGGGAAAAGAAGGGTCAATGTCCTTCTTGCACCAGTTTGTTTGGGGGTTTTGTTTCTTTTTTTATATTTTTTTTCTTCATTTATTTGAGAGAGGGAGCATGAGCAGGGGGGAGGGGCAGAGGAAGAGGGAGAAGCTGACTCCCCACTGAGCAGGGAGCCAGATACAGGGCTGGATCCCAGGACCCTTGGGCCATGGCCTGAGCCAAAGGCAGATGATTAACTGGTTGAGTCACCCAGGTGCCCCACACAGGCTGTTTTTAAGTAAATATCCAGAACACGCTCACCACCAACACGTAGTAGTAGTAATAGTAGTAATGCATTAGCACTTGTAACAGCATTCATATTTGGAATTTTAATTCTATCATCTCTCTATAATTATCTGATTTTTCCAAATTTTCTATAATTAGTATGAATCACTTCTATAATCAGGGTGAATTAATAAAAATAATGATTTTCTTTAAAAGTAGATTCTTCATCAACTGCATTTTATCACTTTTTATCACAGATTTATTCTGGAATTTAATTTGATTTGCTCTTTGTGAATTATCTATAGCAGCTTTCACTAGAAAGCCAGAAATGGCTTTTACCTTTGAGTATGCAATGAAGCCACTGGGATTATGGGAAGGGGCAGATTTTACAGATTCTCTAGTTTGAATCAGGAGGAGAACTCCCACCATGTTGAGGAAAATCTAAAAAATCCTCCTGTATCAGTCACTGCTGATACACACAACAAATTACCTCCAGCATTTAATTTAGGGGGGGTTGGGTGGATCAGTCAGTTAAGCTTCTGACTCTTGGGCCCAGCACAGTTCATGATCTCTGGGTCTGCTGATCAAACCCAGCCTCAGGCTCCCTGCTGGTCCAGGAGGCTGTTTGAGATTCCCTCCCTCTGCCCCTCCCCAGCTTGCATATTCTCTTTCTTTTAAATAAATTAATTAATCTTTGGGGGAAAAAAACACCATTTACTTGCTCACATTTTTGGGATCCAGACTTTGGACAGGTCTCACTTGGGATGGCTCACTTCCACTCCACCTGTGCTGGCTGGACCCACTCCTGTGTTTGTGTCAGGTGGCTGGCTGGCGGGGCCTGGATCACTCTAGAAGGCCCCACTCCCACCTGTGGCAGCTGGGGGAGAGAAGAACTTTTGCCTTGGCACCTCGTTTCTTCTCCAGTGAACCAGCAGGCTAACTGGGCCTCCTCATTGGTGGGTTTGTTCCAAGATATTGACAACAGCAGCTGCAAGACCTCTTGAAGCCTAACCTCAGACGTCATGCAGTATCACTTCTGCCATTTTCTATCAGTCAAAGCCAGTCACAAGGCAAGCCCAGATTCAAGGTGTGGAGGGGACAGATTCCACCTCTTGATGCAAAGAGCAGCCTGGTCAAGTCGCAAAATGGTGTGAGGCATTGCTGCAGCCATCTTTGCAAGCCGCTCACCACAGCCCTCCTACTGTTCTATAATTCATTCATCCTTACATTAAAAAAAAAGTCTTTGAATGCCTTCAGAGTGCTACATACTGTTCTAGCCACTGGGGAACAGCAGTGTACCAGACATAATCCTTGCCCTTTTGGGGGTGGTGGGCAGGGGCTGGGTAGAGCCTCGGGGAAGACAGACACTGAACGGTGATGAAGTGCTGTGAGTGCTACAAAGAATGACCTGTCAGAGGAGAGAGTAGTGGAGGCTGACCCCATGTTGAGGGGGCAAGGCAGCCCCAGAATGCAGCCTGGCTGGGTTGGAGAAGAAAGTCAGGAAGACTGTTTTTTCCTGTGAGAACCTATCAGGGCTCTCTACTTCAGGGATCTATTGAGTTCCTAATGCTTCATTTTACTGTATCTGTGCTGCACGTGTGTTTCTTTCTCCCTTACATGTTTACAGAGCGGGAAAAATAAAAAGAAAACTTGGGGGGAATATTCCTTTCAAAGAAAGTCTAGGACAGTCCTGGAAAAAAAAAAAAAAGAAGAAGAAGAAATAACTTTTATGAAAAAGTAATACTTTTTTATCATTTTAAAATCTTCTCTTAATTTGGGGAATTTATTATTAATTAAGAAAGCTGAGTTTTTCAAGTGCCTAATTCTGCCTTTGATCTGCAGGCCTCCAGGCTGTGAGTTCCCAGATGTCTGAAGTAGATTTTATCTGAAGTGTTTTCCTAGCAAAGGCTTTTTCTGTGGCACAAAAATGAAACCACAGTTGTGGCGCCTTTTGTTAGAAGATCCAAATCGATAAGCTGAGATGCCAGAGTTTGAAAACCTGGCGTGCCGGAGGTAGTCGACTTATTAATCTATATATAGCACACTGAGAAGAAGATTTAGGGGTTTTGATGGCTGTTCAAAGAGCGTTCGAGATGAAGAATCCTGTGGGAGAAAAGATGGAACAGAAGAGCACGTCGGAGATTTGTCCTACAGCTGCAGGAAAGCTCTCCACCAAAGTGTTATTCTCTTCCCAGCAGGTTTGTGGGAAATGTGCTTCGTGTGTTAAGTTCAAAGTGTCCTATGATAGGTCTGTGAGGTAGACACTCCTGGGGGTGCGGTGGCTGCTGTCAAAGGAAAGAGCAAACAGCAGCAGGCTCTCTCAACAGGAAGCACCGTCCAGTTCGGAACGCCGTGAATCTTGTTAGGGATTATTTAACCAATGAGTCAACAGATATTTCTGAATCCCTATTATGCACTAGACACCGTGTCAGGTTCCAGGGGTGTAATGTTGACAGACAGACCTTGTCCCTGCCCTTACAGAGAGTATAGTCTGTTGAGCAGGGTGGATGGTAATTGGGCAATTTCAATGCGAGGCAAAAAGAACTGTGATTGAGAAATACAGGAAACCATGGAAACGCAGCAACGGAGTACCCGGCTTGAAGACTTCCTGAGAGAAGTGGCCTGGAAGCTGAGGACTGAACGATGGACAGTGATCAATCGAGAGGAGAAGAGGACTCTGGTTAAAGATAGCAAAATTCGCCAAAATGGAAGTAAAACGGGTTTTAAAATAAAGACATAAACCCATGAGGGCAAAGAAAAGAAGGCACCTGGTGAGAAATTTCAGAATTTGAAGAGCAGATTGAAAATTTGAAAAGCAGATTGACAAATGGAAAATAATTTAGCTGAATGGGGAGAATGGACTTCCAAACTGCAGAGGGAAAAGTCAAAAAGCAAAGTAATGGATCCTGCTATCCCTCGAAGTCTCTTGAGTCTGTGGCCTTGGTACCTTGGGAAGCAGGAATGAAGATTGCTTTACAAGTGTATTGATTCAAACTCTGCCAAGAAGGGACTTGACTACCTCCTCCCCTCTGCCCAGTCCAGCACGTGCCTATCACCTACCCTGGCAAGTCACTGAAGGTTTCTTTTCCCTGGAAGATGGCTAAAACACATGTCACAGATGAGGGAAAAGACACCTTACTACAATCATGGCTCACACTGAATGTGGAGAGCCCCAGCCCTCTCAAACCACCTAGCATCCTGATCACAGACTATACTCTGTATGATCAAAAGAGTCTTTTCTAAAGGAATCTCAGCAACTGCAGAGGAAAGACAAAAATGGTCTATCTTTGAGGGGTTCCCTAACCAAATGGCACATGACAAGGTCACCCTATAGTGAAGACTATAGTTAATAAGCACTAACCCCTCCCCAGGCACCCAGATTCCAAAGAGGCTTTTTGGGCCCTTCCTCTTAAATGTAAACAGTCAAGAATTCCTGGGCACTGTAGGAAATCATCTAAAATAGAAAACCAGGGCGCCTGGGTGGCTCAGTATGTTAAGCCTCTGCCTTTGTCTCAGGTCATGATCCCAGGGTCCTGGGATCAAGCCCCGGCATCTGCTCAGCAGGGAGCCTGTTTCCTGCTCTTTCTCTGCCTGCCTCTCTGCCTATTTGTGATCTCTCTCTCTGTCAAATAAATAAATAAAATCTTTAAAAAAAAAATAAAATGGAAAGCCAATATTTATTCTAAACAATCAAGAAAGCAAACTGATAGAAAAGTTGCAAACAGAGAAGGAATCAGCTTCACCAAAAATTTCTTAATGTCCTCAGCAAAATAAGAGAAGATAAGAAATAATAGAGAGCAGCATCGTTTCATCTGCTCAAGCCATAAACTGATTCACCCTGACTCCTCTCTTTCTCACATGCTCTGGTATCCAATCTGTCAGCAAATCCTATGACTCAGGCTTCATAACCTACACAGCATTTTCCCACTTCTTAAATCATTCTCTACCCCTGCCCTGGTCCAAGTGAGGCCCATTTCTCACCTGGATTACTGCAATGGGCTCGTAATGGTTCTCCTTGCTTCTATCCTTGTCCTAATGCACAGCAGCCAGAATGAGCCCTTTAAAACATAAATTAGATCATATCATTCCTTTGCCCAAAACCCATATCAGCTTCTGCTTTTCAGTCACAGTAAAAGCCAAAGTACCTATCAGGGCTTAAGGGGCCCCAGGTGATCTGGACCCACCCATACCTTCTCCCCACCCCAAGAAGCCCCCCCATGCTGACTTCCTTAGTTCTCCAACACACCAGGCACACATGGCTGGGGACTTGGCTTCAGCTCTTCCCCTTGCCCAGAACACTGCTCCCTCAGAAAACCTTGAATAACTCCTTCATTAGCTTTAAGTCTTTGCTCAAATGTCACTTTGCCAGTGAGACCTACACAGCCCCACTCTCCCACACTGCTCAGTCCTCTATACACACTTTTCCTTAGCACGTACTACCTTCTCATGCATGTCCATGGCGCATGGTCCATCCCTCTGCACTAGAACGTGAGTTCTTCAAGGTAGGGCATTCGTTTTGCTGAATGATGTATTCACAGCATCTGAATAGTGCATGGCAAGTAGGAGGCTGTATTTGTTTCCTAGGGATGCTATAACAATGTACCACAAACTGGGTGACTTCAACTTCAGGACCAATTAGCAAGACACATCCAAAAATATAAAATGACGTCAGTCTGACAGGAGCATGGAGCACAGTGCAGGGACTATTAATAGTGAGAGATGAACGAATCAGAGTTAGACACAGACCTTTGTGATCCATGAGAAAAGAGTTCTTTATCTTAACAGCAGTGAGGAAACTTGAAGGGAGTTGGAAATGTGGTCAGATTTGCCTCTTAAACAATCACCAAAACTGTGCATATGAGAGAATGTTCTGGGCATAAGTAGGCTGCAGTAAACCCAAGGACAGTTCTCCATAGACTTACATGACTCTATAAGCCCATCTTTACTCAGTGAACTGCTGCATCTGAGGTCCCATTGGGACCAAGCAGGGTCCCTACACACCTTGACCAGCGAGGCTCCTGGCAACCATGAGCCCAGCAGCTTCCAGGCTGAAATATATGAGGCCACTGGGCATCCAAAGACTTGGCATCCCAACATGAAGCTGGAGTCATTAGTCAAGAAAGACACGCCAAACCTAGCCAACAGTCTATACCCTTCTTAAGATGATTATACGATCCAAGTAAAGGAAATAAGAGGAATTTTTGCATTAAACTAAGGAAAGGAGGGGCAGTTGGGTGTCCCAGTTAGTTAAGCGTATGACTCTTGATTTTAGCTCAGATCATGATTTCAGGGTTTTAAGATTAAGTCCTGCATTGGGCTCCATGCTGGGCGTGGAGCCTGCTTGGGGTTCTCTCTCTCTCCCTCTCTGTCTGCCCCTCTCCACCTCTAATAGAAACTAAGGAAAAGAAAGCGTTGACATATCTTTATCTTCTAGGGTAGAAATGTTATGAGAACAAGATAAATACAATACACATAAATTTTTTAAATGGCAAAGAAAAAAGTGTACCCAGGTGGAATATAATGAAGACTTCAAGAAACATTATTTTTTAAAAAGCCCTTGTAAAGTTTAAGCTAAAATAAAGAAGGTCTGAGTTAAATATGTTGTAGAGTATCCAAATTGTTTCTGCCTTCAGTAAACCATTTACAATAGTCTGAAAATACTAGGAAGTGGAAAGAGACCACCAAAGTCTATGAAAAAATGCCAAGACATTTTTACAAGCCACAAAACTTTCTAATGTACCCAGCTTTGCTTTCTCACTAAAAAGTGCTAGGCAGAGGATGAGAGGAATCATAGAAAGCTTTTTAAAGCACCTAGAATATAATGGCATCGTGACTAATATGCTTCAGGCTTTTATGAAGGGGAAAAAAACCACATTGGACAAACCTGGGAGATGTTTTTGATAGAACGCCAGAATTAATGAATGGAACACAGTAGGTGTTGATTTTATGTCATTATAAGTTAAGCCTTTTATTTTGCCATCAAGGAATGAAAAATAAATATCAAACCAGTCTGACCCGCTCTCCTGATTTAATAGCTTAATTTCCAGAAATGCCAGTGAAAAATAGCACAAATGTTTGCCTAGGCCAATTCTTCTTTATTATAGTTCATCCATTTTCCCTTTTTCACAGGGAATGCAGCCCCTAACAGAGCTTAATTAAGTTTATATTTTACAGCACGAACCACATTGCCTTACGAGAGGATGCTTGTTAGAGGCCTTTGAGGAGGAGGTAGGCTGGAACCCAGTCCATAAAAAACATGCCAGGCCTACTACAGGGTTCCATGGCGTTCTTACACCTGGTGGCTAGTGCAACATGAATGACTCTCCTTTTCACACTCTAAGGTAGTTGACATTGTACACAAGTCAGGACGGTGATGGGAACACACAACATCAATGTCACAAGAAGGGAATAGTGTTTCAAGATTTATCTTTAGCCCTAATGACACTTGATTCCCCCCCCCCCACAGGATTGTAGTTTCTACATTCTTTCTTTTTCTACATTGAGAAAGGAAGTCAGAAGGACTCTCCTTGGCCCCCATTAAAAGTATTGAAGGCAACATGTATCATGAAATTCCCTTAAGGTAAAAAGGTACTTAATGTATAACAGTTTATTCTGTCGGAGGACTTGATGTGTCAGAGCCTCAGAAATCAAGTTGTTGTAACAACTTGCTTGCTAATGTTTTTCAAGGAAATTGGCTTGACCCCAGCCAAGTGACCGCTTCCCTGTCAAAGTTAAATGAAACATAAATGTTTAAAAGAGGATTTATATCAGGTATATAATTCAAATGGGGAAAAAGCAGGTGGCATGGTTATGACTTCTCTGAGAAAGCAAAAATAGAAGTGTGAATGCTTTTGTGAGGATAGGGTCAATTGCATAGATAAATGAAAGCAAAATAAGAGTTGCTTAAGAAAATTAGAAGCTTATGACCCTTTCATGTAAAATCCAGATATGGACAGTGCAGGTTTGGAATAAAAGCATCATAGTGACATCAGAAATGCATGTTCACCTCACTGCTCTACCAAATTAGTAAATGGCTTCAACGGTCAACGTCCCACCTCATAGTCCAAGATGACTGGTGGAGCTCCAGTCATTACCAATGCATTCCACACAGCAGGAAGGGCAGTGACAGAAAGGTGAAAAGACTATTTCCCAGCCAAGTTCACTCCCTTTAATCAGTCTTCCCAGAAGTTTCATAGAACACTTCTGTTTCCATCTCATTGGGAAGATCTTAGTTACATAGTAATAGCTAGCAGCGAGGAAGGCTGGCTCTCCATGATATAAATCAGGATTCACTTAAAAGGAAAAGGTGGCAAGGGATGTTTGGGTGAGCAACTAGCTTTTCCCGACTCACAGAACTATTTTTTCCCACATTTATAAAATTTAACATGTGACTATGTAATAATGATAGAGAACAGATTGCTGGTTGCCAGGAGATAGATAATAGGTGTAGGATTTGAAAATACAAAGAGACATAAGGCATCTTACAAGAATGATGGATAGTTTCACTACCTTGATTGCGATGAGGTTCTCACAGTGCCATGCACATGTCAAGTTACATGCATAAATGTGTGCGATGTACCGTGATGCAGTCTGAATATTTGTCTCCCTAAAAATTCATACATTGAATCCTAATCCTCGATGGTATTGGAAGTGGGGCATTTGGCAGATGATTAGGTCATGAGGGTGGAGCCCTCATGAATGAAATCAGCACCTAAAAGAGATGCCAGAGGGATGCCTGGGTGGCTCAGTTGTCAAGCATCTGCCTTCAGCTCATGTTATGATCCCAGGGTCCTGGGATCGAGCCCCACATGGGGCTCCCTGCTCAGTGGGAAGCCTGCTTCTCCCTCTCCCATTCCCTCCCTGCTTCAGTTCCTTCTCTCACTGTGTCTCTCTCTGTCAAATAAATCAATAAAATCTTTAAAAAGAGAGAGAGAGAGAGAGAGAGATGCCAGAGGGCTTCCTGGCCCCTTCTGCCAGATGACAGAGCAAGAAGATGATCATCTCACCACACAGTGAACCTACCGGGGCCTTGATCTTGGACTTCCAACTTTTAGAACTGTGAGAAATAAATTTTTGTTGTTTAGAAGCCACCTATGGGCACCTGCGTGGCTCAGTTGGCAAAGCATCTGCCTTCAGCTCAGGTCATGATCCTGGAGTCCTGGGATCGAGCCCCTATTGGGCCCCCTGCTCAGTGAGGAGTCTGCTTCTCTCTCTCCATCTGATTCTCCACCCCTTTGTCCCCCTGCTCATGCGTGCTCTCTCTCTCTCAAATAAATAAATAAAATCCTTGGAAAAAAAAAAAAAAAGAAGGTACCCAGTCCATGGTATTTTTCTTATAGCAGCCTAGACTAAGACATACTGTATATTAACTACACCTATTAACTAAAGCTGTTAAAACCATAAAGTGAGAAATGTAAAAAAAAAGTGAACATAACAAAGCAGAATATACATATACTTTTCAGAAAGCCATGTCCTGGTGCTATTAAAGGAATAATTATTCCTTCTTAATTTTGGAGTTGCTTTTTTAAATACCATTCTTGAGAGATTTAGGTTCTTCTTGTAAAACCCGTGCACAGAAAGACAACAACGTTGGTATTAGATAATCCATGATAGTGATAATGTTGGTATTAGATAATCCACCGTACTGAGTCATAAGTAAAGGCTGACAAATATAACATCAGCGGTGAGCAACAGAAAATGTCTTTCATTCACTAATTTTTAAAAGTTTAACTTCTCACTTGGAATAGAAACTCATTAATTTTAGTATCTTTGATCCTCCTTTTTGATTGCCAAGAAGGTACAACTATATGTAGGAACAATTACTTCTTTTATAGAGTGGGTAGCAGGGAAGAGACCAAAATTCCAAGGTTCTGGGACCTCCTGGGGAGGAGAGAAAATAACTCTCTCACTTCCAGCATGACCTCCATCCCTTCAACAACAGCAGGCAGGTGCTGTCCCTGTTGCTAGTGTCTGTCAGTACCCTCAGCACCAACCACACTCGTATCCCTTGCCCACCAGGCCACACCCCGTCTCTGCAGTCCAGACACCTTCCAGGCCACACTCCTCAGAAATCCAAACACTAGGCGGAGATACCTCAAGATCTGAGCACCGGTTATATGGCAAACCTTCATTGAAGACCCACTCAGCAAACCCTTGAGGGTTCAGAGACCAGTCCATGGGCCCCTTCTCTACCCCCAGGCTGTGGCAATACCATCAGTTCTCTTTTGTTCCCCTGTTCTCGAGGATAGTAGCTTCTTCCTAAAGTCCCTACTCTTAAAGTTACTCTATCATCCTCATTTGCTCCTCCAAACTTCCAGTATCTCTAGAATCAATTCCCTATATTTAATCCCCCCTGTTTGAAGTACCTAGCACCGCTTTCTTCTCTAGCTAGACTCAGACAGGTACATTTCCCCACAAACAGTAGATCTTCCATAGCTCCTTAAAATGCACTTAAAGCACCCATTTTCCATCACTAGAGAGTCAACTAATAAATTTATCAACTTTGCCATCCTGGCATTCCAGAAGAAAAGGGGTATACATGAGAGCCCTGCCACCAGACCAGCTCCACATAAAAGTACAGGCAAGTGGTTGATGGAAAAGCACTCAAGTGAGAACCAGAGGCCTGGATGCCCAACTGTAGCTGGGTCTCTGGCTCCCTCACCCACCAGGGAAAAGTTCTCAAGCCTCTCTGAACTTGCAGTTACTCATTTGCAAAATAAGGGCTCAACTAGATGATCTTTCACTTTCCCTCTAGTTTTTATTTTTGTCAGAGTTAAAAACCCCTTTCTGTATCAATTTCCTCACTGGAAAAATCTGAAAAATGAAAAATAACTGGTAATTCTACTCTAGGAAGCTTGTTTTAAAGATACTACTTAAAGGGGAACCTGGGTGGCTCAGTCGGTTAAGTGTCTGACTCTTGATTTCAGCTCAGGTCATGGTCTCAGGGTCCTGGGATAGAGTCCCATGTTGGGCTTGGCACTCAGTGGAAAGTCTGCTTGTCTCCCTCTCTCTCTCTCTATCTCTCCTCCCACACCTGTGCTTGCATGATTTCTCTCTCAAATAAATAAATCAATTAAAAAATAAAATAAAATACCACTTAATAGCTTTTATAATATTTGGAAGACAATCAATCAATCTCAATACAATGCTTGAGCATCTCACTATATCACAAGTACTATACCAAGTGCTAAAGACACAGAAATGAATAAGACACATATCTTGCCTTTAAGGATTTTGCAATTTACTAAGGAAGACAGAAATATATTTTTTAAAAAAATCCCATAATGCTGTGTGACACAAAAAGAAGAAAGTAATAAACTGGAAGGGAAAGGGGACTGGGAGACAGCCTCCCAGAGAAGGTGACATCTGAGTTGGGCTTTGAAAGAGGAATAGGCAGGCATTTGGTAGAGATAAAGGAGGAAGGTTTTCCTGGCAGATATCACACTGCAAAGACAGGGGAGTGAAAGCTTATGATGTCTTCAGAGAAGTATAAACCATTCAATACTGTGGAAGCTTAAAGTGCATTGAAGCAGTGGAGAGGATGGGTGCTGAGGATGGCCATGCCATTCTAAGAAGTTGGACCTCATCTTGTAACCCCTAGAGTTTTTACAAGAGGACTAACATGATTTCACTTCAGAAGAACCAATGCTGGCAGCAACATGGAGAATCAGTCTGGGGCCAGCAGCCCAGCTTCAAGGTTATGGCAGTCAATCACCTGGGTCATGGATGATGAAGGCTGGAGCTAGGCAGTCGCAACAGGAGAGAGCAGATTTGAGAAATGCTTTGTTGTGAAATCCAATGAACACTCTCTAATCCTTAACTGACTTGACCCTTCAGCAGTATTTAACATTAATGACATGCCCTCCCTTCCTTTAAAAATTATTTTTCTTTGGACATGAATAGTATCACATTTTCCTGATTTCTTCCAACTCTCTAGTCTCTCTCTCTTCTTGTGGTCCTGTCTTTCCTTGCCCAGCCCTTACATTTAATATTTCACAGGACTCTATCTTTGACCCTCTTCGCTTCTGCCAATATGAACTCCCTGCTTATCCATTTGCTCTCTATACTTCAAATACCTACAACGCTCAAATAGCAGCCTGATCCTCAGGCTCATAGGGATGGGAGCCTACTGGACATCTGTGAGCTCCGTGAGGACAGGATCAATGTCTGACTCACACTAAGAGTGGGCATACATGCGTGCGTGTAGGGATGAGTGCACGTGTGCACGCAGGACAACCATACTGTCTGGAAAAGATTCATACCTGTTAGTTGGGGTTATTCTTATGGGAGGAACGGACTTCTGCTTTTTATTTCATATGCGTGGATTTGTTTGAACTTTCTAGAGTGAGCATGAATTGCTTTTATAATAATTTTTTAAAATATGAAGGAATTCCCTACCTTTCTCTCATTTCCAACTGCTAATCCTCATCCTGTCTCCACAGCCACTATAACATCCTTGTCTCTAATCTCTTCCTTGCTCAGCGCTGTCACCCGAATCACCACTGAATCACAAGGTTACTATCCTATTGCTCCTTCTTTAAAACCTGACAGGATCAAGTTCACGCCTCAGAAGGACTCCTGAGGCCTTCACAGCCTGGCCCCCACCTTGGTCCCCAGCTTCATTTCCTCCTGCGCCTCTTCCCCTGCTTTCAGGCACACAGACCCCAACATTCTCCAGACAGCGAATCCCCTGGGAATCCTTGAAGCACCATCTCAGTGGATTCCCCTGCCTCTTTCAAGCAACAGTGATCACCTCGATATATCGCATGTACCTCCACTGGAGCGTTTCTGTAATAACTGGTGATGTGTCTGTGTTCACCATTTCACAGGAACATGAGCTTCCCAGGAGCAACGGTCCTGCCTTAGCATGTCCTTGTCACCCCCGCGCCTGTCTCACCACCTGCCTCACAGTAGATGGTCCCTAAGTGTTTATCAAATGAATACGAAAGAAACTGGTAAGTGTACTTGGGAAAGTGGTACAAGTCCTCTTAGCTTCCTTCTACCTCTCCTCGCTGTACCCCGGTGTCCCATATCCAGGCACCCGCTATGCAGAGCAGTACACCAGCAATGCCATCAGACGCATCCCCGAAGCCCGGGCACCTGACCACACCACACCAGCGAGGTTTTGCCTCCCTGCCAGGACCTTGCTCTGACACTGGAAAGCCCTAGGAATCCTGCCAGTGGCGGGGCCTTTGACAACTGCTCACCAAGCACTCATTTCCTCACTCAAAACTGACAGTGGTTACTGAGAGGAGCCCCGCGGGGCTGGCCAAGAACCAGATGGGTTAATACATGTGAAGCGACTAGAACAAAGTCTGGGGCCCCGCAGGAAACCCTGCTATTCATTTCTCCCAGTATTATTCTCCTTTTAAGAGATTTTTGAAAACAAGAGTTTGCCATTTTTTCAAATGACAATTTAATGAAGGGTAACAGCAAGATAGAGGTCTTGAGGGAAAAAGGTTCGAGAGACAGAATCCTGCCTGGTGCTCACAGGTCATTTTGCAAACAGCCCTACTTTGTCTCCTGAAATACCCCTACTGCCTGTTGGACTTCCTCAAATACACCCTGTCCTCCGTGTAATGCTCTTTCTGCTCATCTTCTCAGCCTCACTAAATCTTACCCATCCTTCAAGGCCCCCAGGCACAGGTCACCTTCTCCTAGAGCCAGGCTCTGATCACCTGAGAAGGAATCAGGTCTCTGTGTGTCTCTGTGTTTCCACAGACCCTCATGCCCACCTCTCCACTCGCCTACATCACATTATTTTCCAGTCTCCATTTCCGGGTCAGCTTTCCCACCCTGGAAAGAAGGGTGGGACACTTTTTCTCAAAAGTGTCAATATCTTCCTCCTCTGTGATGCTTAAGAGATCTGCTCCAGAAGATGAGCCAGCACTTATTTCCAAAGCCATGGAGTAAGTAAAGAAGAAATTAATTATAACTAACAAAGAGAATTTTAAATCTGGAAGTTGTTATTTGAGTTTGGAACAAGAAAGGGGCCCTTATTAAATCATTTTAGGGCACAGAGTGGCAAGAGATACTGTTATCACTGGATGATGTGGCGGGAATTCCTGGCTCTTCTCTCTGTGTTGGAATTTAATTTCTGCCTTAAATAAAACTCACTCTCAATGGGGGTTTTGACAGTACCAGGGCCATTAATGAGAAAGAAAAACCCTGGAAACCTAATTATCAGCTCGAAAGACATCCAGGGACAGCTATGGGAGGAAAACGTGTGAAATCTGACTACTGGATCATTTGGGGCTCATGCTGCATGCAGGCGTTTGTAACTAATGCCATTATTTTCCTCTAGGACTGTCTCTAAGGGACATTTTAAAGCATGGCATTTAAACTGACCACAAAGTATACTGGAGAAAAAGAAGCAACAAATTTTATACAGACATCATCGAGAAGAGAGCCAGGTGTGCTGACAAAGAAGATTACTCCTTCAAGCAAGGTTGTGCCTATTCTCTGATGGGCAGCCCTTAAATTGAAAGATGCAGGTAGCCAATAAGTACTTTCAGAGAAGAGCGTGGGAGGACCACTATCACAGGAATGATTCAGATTCTATTACATTTTATTTGTCACTCAAAATAAAGGCTTTAACTGACAAAAGCAAGCTCTTCACCAGACGACAGTGACTTTGCTGGGTATGTCCTGGGTGTTGTGCTCTGTTTTATTGTTTTATGTTTCATTGCCAGGTTTTGTTCATTCTGTCCTTGGAGGAGCCTGAATTTGGGGACCCTCTATGTGCACATAGCCTGTAACAGCAGAATCTACGGTCTGATTATCGAACTGCCTTGGAAATACTCAGGGAATCTCAGAAATATTTCACTCCCAAAAGACATTACTGAAGGATAATCACATACATCAAAGTTCTTAAAACTGTGCCATGCTTTAAGCCAGAAATTCACCTCCTATGAATGTATTCTAAGAAAATTATTAAATATGAATGCAAATATGTGTGTATAAGTTCAATCGTTGTAGTAGTAAGTTCAAATCCCTTAAATATTTGACTGTTATAAATAGCTTTAAAAAACCATGATTGGGGGATGCCTGGGTGGCTCAGTCAGTTAAGCGTCTGCCTTCAACTCAGGTCATGATACCAGGGTCCTGGGATCGCATCCTGCACTGGGCTCTGCAGGGAGCCTACTTCTCCCTCTGCCTACTGCTCCCCCTGCTTGTGCATGCTCTCTCTCTCTCTCTCTCTTTCTCTCTCTCTGACAAATAAATAAATAAAATATTTTTTAAAAATTATGATCCATTCACCTAATGATATAATATAGCACCTAAAATTTTATATTGGTAATGATATATCAAATAGAAAAAAGGATATAGAACAATATGAGTAGCATGATCTCATTCTTCTTGAGAAAAATGATACTGTGCTTTTTTTATCTTACCTAATCAGGTGAGTGGGTCCATCAGTGAAAAGAAAAAATAAGTTAAAGTGGTAAAACACAAGTAATAAACATCTTCTTTTAACCTAAAACATAAATGTATGCTCCTCAACCAGTCATTTGATAAAGAGCCAAGATTAACTTGTTTTGGTTGTGGGTCCACTTTTTATAGCTCTGCATCATCTGTCTTTATGTACCACACTGTCAAGTATTTTCAGTTTCAATTTCTTTAATTGGTGAGAAAACATAAAAACTCTTGTGAAGCAATCTAAGTCCAAAATACTTCCATATTTTTATAAATTTTCTCCAACTCTGATGGCTGTCTTGCCTCCACCTAACTTGATAGCAAAAATTTAGCAAGTTGCCTTTTGAAAAATTTTCCCACACCAGAGAAGTTAATTTCCATAAAAGTGACTCTCTTTTCAAAATCACATTTCATCAGTTTGCATAATTGAGATAACACAACCAGTATAAACAAATTTGGAGAAAAAATACAACTGGCTCTCAATCAGTAGACAAGACTGGTGAGAAAGTAAACGCATCCTTGAAAGTAGCCTACTTGCCACATCAGGCAAAAAAAATTGTATTGAGGCGCCTGGGTGGCTCAGTCAGTTAGGTGGCCGCCTCCAGCTCAGGTCATGATCCCGGAGTCAGGGTCCTGAGATCAAGCCCCCCGGTGGACTCCCTGCCCAGTGGAAGCCTGCGTCTCCCTCTTCCTCTCCCCTACAACGCCCCACCAGCTTATGTGTACACACTCTCTCTGTCTTAATAAATTAAAAAAAAAAATTTACTGAGCAAACGGAAAGTATTGTTTAGCCCAACAGGTGTGCATAGTAGAGATCAGAGAAAGGTGGAAATGCTCTTCTCCCCACTGTCTGCACGGCTGGCTCAACGATAACCTTCCAGTCTAAACCCGTGCCACCTCCCCAGGAAGCCTTAACCATTCCTCCTAGTCTTTATCACATTACTCTGTGTTTTCTTCAGAAAAATCATCATCATCTATAACTTTATTTATTTTCTAATCACTGGTCTCTTGTCTCTCTTCACCAATAAATTGTTAACTTGTCCATCCAATTGTTCATTAGTGCCTAGCACATTGCTTGTTATGTAGTTGTCATCTGACTTTTACTGAGAGTTTGTACGTATATATGAATGCTTGTAGTTTAAGTGATCTCGTGGTGTCAGGAGGAAGAAATATTCTGTCTCATCAGAGGAATACATACCATTATCACCCACAGTGTAAGTTGCAACCAAGTCGACATTAAAAAATAATTTAAATTATAATTGACAGCACTATGCTGTTGTTGTCTATTACTGAGCAAAGCATCCCAGGACTCTGACAAACAGAAACAACACAGACAGCAAAGGCATTGAGAATTCTCTGAGAACTTCTCCAACACCACACAACTTCTGAAGTATTTCTATTACTAACATTTCACCCAGACGAATGTAACCTAGAGAAAGCGAAGTATCTCATCTGATTTGATCTCTCTTTCCATGCAAATTCATCAATAGTAATAAATCAAATAAACTTAATTATTTCTACCACCTCTTTTTTACAATGTGAAAGAACAAATTCAGGGCACTTTGAAAATTTCAAAGAAAATTTTACATGTGAACGATATCATTTAGGATTCAGTTTTGCAAAGGCAAGAATCTAATTCCCCATGAGTCGCTCATTACCAATCAGAAACTGAGCACAAAGGGCCCCAAGAGGCCTGGTTACCTGAGTGGAGTAGATGGGTTTCCAAAGACAAGGGTTCCACTCCTACCCAAGACACAGCACCAAAACTGTGAAAGACACTCTGCACCAGGAGATGATTTTACTCGGGCTATTGCCAGAAGGAGATGGATTAATGAGGAAGGTCTCAAAAGAAAAAGAAAGGAGTCTGGGCTTGCACAGAGGGTTATAAACAAGACAGTCGTCTGCCAGTTTTCAAGGAGTCATGATGTAGGATGGGGTGAATGTGTCTCAGAACAAACAAGGGCAAGATGGTCCTTTGTGGCAACAAGGACTCCCTCCTTAACTGATGTGGGACTCCTCAGAGCACTCTTCTTAACTAAGTCTCCTACTCCAAACTAGGATTTGGGCTGCTGACCCAGTTTCATAAGAATCCTGCCAAGCCAGTCTAGCAAGAATCTCCCCACTCCTGATAGCTAACCAAATTCCTCTCAGTAGTTTTCTACCCACTGACCTTCTCACCCTGCCCATGGGCTATAAATCCCAGCTGTCCCTGGATTATACAGCCAATTGAGTTCAATATCTCTCTCTCAGATTGCAATAGTGGTGACCCCTGTTGCAATAGTCTTGAACAAAGTCTTCCTTGACTGTTTAACTTTATTTGGTCCAATTTTAATTTGACAACAGTTAGCTGTTTCCGAAACACAAATGTGTGGTGGGATTTCTTAACTGTCACTGCTTTCCCTGGAAGCACGGGGCTCCTATAAAGTTTAACCTTGTCAGAGGATATAACAAAACTGATCTTCCCTAGTGGTTTGCTTCAAATAATTAAGTGCTTTCAAAATCCAAAATTCAAAGTTAAGTCTAACTTCTTTCTGACCATAAGGGAAAGATAATTTATCAAAATGTGTTCTTTGAGAATCCTACTCTGGGTAAGACTATATGGAAGGAGTAATAGGATGATCAAGATAGGATATTAGAGAAAATCAGCCCCTCCCCAATCTGGAAATTTCTTGTCCATTAAAAAGTCAACTAACTAAAACTAGCCTTGAGATTTTACTCCCTTGTGCAATCATGACCCCTTCAGAGAATTTTAAAGTCAAGCTTTTTTGTTCTCTAGGACAAATAATGTGCCTCACTTTATTTTCACACATGTATTTGACCTCTTTCCAAATATATATTTGACATCCTTTCAAACATATATTACCAGTACCCCCTTTCAAATATAGCCTTTTTTGAAAAGATTTTTGGAATTCAACTTATAAGCTGACTTAAAAGTTCATCTTCCCTTCCCTGTTAAGTGTCCCTTTGTCTCCTTTTTCCTGCCTGAGTATTCTGAAGCCCCATCTCCCCAACTGACCACAAAGCAAAGCCCAAAGAGTAGATTGACTAGAAGAGAAAGTCTGTCACTGACACAGGGAAACCGAAGGGACCTCATAAGAGAAAAAATTTCTTTTTTTTTCCCTTTGCTTCTAGCTTCTGCTCTTCCCAGGAGGATGTGCTCCCCTGCCCTACACTTCCTTAATGTACATCCTCCTTGTAAGTGACAAAGATTTGATGCTGTCTTTGGAGCCTTCCAGCACAATAGATGATATCTAAGGAAAGCTAGGACAGAGCCACCACGGGCCTACTCCAGAGCACTGGTGCTAGACACATCGACATCAAGATCCCTGGCTTCAGGGAGTAAGTGACTTTTCATGGACACCTAGGCCCTGTCCTTGTTATGACCAGTTCCTGGATGCATAAGAGGACACATGTACCAGGCTTTAATCATCAATAAAAATCCCAAATCCCAAGCCAAGGCAAGACTCCCTCTTTTCCTTTCTGAGTCTCCAGGACTCTCCATCTGTATTTCTCTACGTAGACACCTTCAATAACTCTGGTTTCACCTCCTGCAGGCTTACATCTGATTTCCTGTGTGAAGCCAAGGACCATCTTGGCAGCTCCTGCAGGACCCCCCTCTGGGACCTGGGACCCGGCCTGCCTGCATCCTCATGTCAAGTCCTGAAAGCAACAACACCACGTTCTGAAATTCTGAGACTGCGGGGTGCCCCTCCCCACCACCACCTGATCCCAGCTGAGGTGAAGTTCTCTAGAATCTGGTAACATCTAAATCAAAGGTGACAGCAAATCCATGTCCAAAAAGCAGTTAGGAATCCTGAATGTTAAGTTTCTTCTGAGAATCTAAGAGTATGGTCTGTCACAAGGTTTGAACAATCACTATGCTTTAAGATGATGGTTTTTGCCCAAGAACCAGTTGGAACGGGGCCCCAAATGATGTCCTGTCCCGCTCCCTGTCACACTTCCCCATCCCTCCTTGTCTTTTCCTTTCCCTTTCCCTCTCCTGCCTCTCTCCCTACCTCCTTCACACACACACACACACACGGAGATATATTTCTCTTTTTTATCATCTAAATCTGTGAGTCCATGACACATCAAACTGGCCCATCCCAAATACTGTGCACAGCTTTCTGTCTCCTCCCGCAGGACTGCAGGGACGGCCTGTCTGCAGGCAAGAATCGAGAGAACAGTAAGGAGAACTGTGGATCATTCATTGCAAATGAGAGCTTCAATTCTCCTCCCGCCTCTTCTTTCTGACATATCCTTCTTGAACTCTTCCCTGTTCAGAAGGCAGAGAAAAACTGCAAGGCAGAATTCTCCTTCACCATGCTATGCACGTGGAGCTGTGTGGGTGGGAAAGAACATTTCCTACTGAGAAAACTTTCCCTTGTCAGTAAGTGCATGATAATAGCACCTGCCTATTAGACAACCCTCCCTTTCTGAAACTTTTATTCTGCCGATAGATCATATTTTTGGATGAATGTTTTGCTATTGAAGGAGCTGCCAGGATGTTATGGGCCAGCGTGATTGCAATTTACAGTATTTCATAAATCACTGCAAGATTGAAAATGCTTGTGACAAAGGCGGCTTTAAATTGACATCCTGTCTTTTTAAGGGCATTAAAAAAGTTGAACTCATGACCTACTCCACAGACACATCCCCCTTCCTCAGCCAAAATGTCACCACCTGGCACAGCCCTGGAGGTGGGACAGGGGAAGGAGGGGGATGGGGATGTGCAGAAGCAAACCACAGCTCTCCGAAGTGTGCTCTATAAGGGGGGGAGTGCAAACAGTACGAATGTGATCTTCAGCATTTACAACTGCTTGAAAGACAAGATCCTTGATCTATCCCCTGCCAGCAGCACCAACCTGGGAATTTCATCAGCCCCAATGAATCCCTGTGACACCACAAAATTTAAAGGAAGAGTAAATTAGATCAATTCTCCTTAAAAGAACCAAGAAACTTGCAATTTCCTTAATGGAGCTTGCAAGGTCAAGGAAGGAGTGAATTGGGAACCTCGTGAGAAAACGATCAGTGCCTGCTTTCTATTCTCCCTGGGCCATGGTTTCTCACTTTTGGCCACACGTTAGAATCATCTGAGGTGCTATTAAATTATCCCACTTTTGGCCAATACAATCAAACTTCTGGGGGTGCAGCCCAGGTCTAAAAGTTCCCCAGGTGACTCTGGGAAATATGCAGCCAGTTTCAAAAATCGCTGGCCCCAACCCAAAAAAGCAAGTGACACAAAGGAGTGACAGGCAAGGTGTCACAAATCAGAGAAACCGGAAAGCACATATGTGGGTATGGACTTTTCATGAGTGCCATCAATACTTAGCTCCAGGCAGTTGTCGCCATGAAGGAATTAGATTCCATTCTCAGATTTTCTGATTTGGATCAGAAATCTGGATATTTTTATCATGAAATCTGACTTTTCAAGGTTGAAAAATGATTCAAAAGATAATACTATGCTACCTAAACAAAACAGATCTTGGAACTGCAAGTTTGCAACCTCTGCCGTAGATATGCTGATTTACACATCAAAATTGTAGTAAATGAAAATGAAGTAAAGTGAAAATGAAGTAAAAACACTTCACCACCGCCAATGCAAATGGCCAGGACAATTGCCAAAGGCAAGCTTAGTGGAGAATGTAGTTCTCCAATGGAATGCAGTTATACTGACCCAAGATATATAAAAGTCAGCAACAAACACAGGAGCCGTTTGTTTGGAGTTAAGTCTCCTCAAGTGAAAGGAAGGGAAGAAGCAGTTCTTGCTGCTCGGGGTGAGGGACCTGACTTCCCCACAGTGCTCTGGGGCCCTTCCAGTCATTGTGTGGTGGGACTCGGAAACGCGGTCGCATGAACCCCAGACCTTCACTTGGCCATCTCAGGACTGCTGAAGCTAGTCTTTTATCGGCTTTTTCAGTGTTTGCTGACACAAGAGTCTGGGAAGTGAGAGAGGAAAGGAAGGAGGACAGGCATCCGTTGGTCGCCAGCTCTTCCAGCGTGAAAGCAGTGACTAACACTAATTACACCTCTCAGACCCGTGTTTGAGCAGACCTATTTTCTGTCTGAATTAATGCAGAGTGACCTACCTTTCTACATATTATTTATTTTTTAAGCAGTTATTTCATCGATTTTGAGACTATTTTGTTACAAAGGAGTGGAAAAATCTAATACAATAAAACTCTTCTCATTGAAAACAATAAAGCCACATCACGAAATTTAAATTTATATTTTTCCTTATAGAAAGATAGCATCTGTGGACTACATTTTGGTTGTGGGAATTAGCTGAAGGCTGTTTCAGTGGATTAATAAAAACAAAAACAAGTATAAATATATTAATGTTAGACATAAAACCTAAGATAAAATAATAGACTGCATTTCTAAATTTTAAAACTTGTTTGATTATAATATTCTAGAGATATTTATTTCAAAAAGGAGCACAATGTTAGTCTTACAAGACTATATATATTTTCTATTTATATTCCTCCTGTCCCATTTTTCATGTGCATTATATCATCGGATTTTATTATGCTTCATATTTTATTTATTCATTTGCGAGGCTCTGGGATTTTATTTCTTGAAATCCTAGCAGAATGTTTACTAAAAAACAGATAATTAAAAATAAAACCACACAGCTCACATGCACATTTTGTTTTATATGCAATTATAAATGTATTTGCAAGGCAATTTTAATGTCCAATTTCCACGAAGCATTTTCTTCTCCCTGTGCAGCACATCCTCTAAGGAAATCTTAAAAAGAGGCTGTTTTCATAACTTCGGTAATTGCAAGCCTCAGAGATTCCACCTACCCAGGAATGCACAGGAATGATTTGCATTCTGGTAATGGAAATAACAGTATCTTTCAGGCAAGTAGGTTTCCCAGAAAAATACACTTACCAAGGGATGTGGGAAGATGGTGGTTTAGAAAGAGGTGGGGATTCCTGGGATACAGAACGTAGCCTAAAGGAGCCTTCCTAATCACCCTATGACAGCCATCTTGCCTTCTCCAACGCTCTCATGCTGACCTGCCAGGAGCACGATGCACGTTGGTACCAACACCACGTAACTGGCGTATGCGCTCACCAAACATGTATAAAGCAGTGGGTGTCATTAGTGCCAAGCTGCCCTGCCCTCAAACTTGCCACCTGCTATGAAAAAAACAGCAGCAGGTCTTCCTCAGTATGCCACTGTCACCCCTATGAAGTCGTTTAGAATGTGGAACATGGGAGCCATACCTCCAGTGGTGTGCCTTGCAATCTTCCCTCACCCTTCGGATTTTCCTGTGCTGGGAGGGAGAGATGAAGCAAAATGCAGAAACTCCATGAAAAAGGAAAATGTTTCAATCCATGTAACTTTCACCCCAAACTAAGAAATGAATGTGAGTTCAGACCCCACTGGCTTTATCCAGCTCCTTCTTCCTTTCTCACCTGCTATTGAATAGATTAAAGTGATTCCTATTTTTCTTTCCATAATCAACTCAAGGGACACTGCCTCCAGGAAGGTCTCCTGGCTGGGCCTCCTTATACTCTCCTGACATCTGCTGTGCCCCACTCTGTCATTCCTACCCCAACCACAACACTGGCATAGGGGCTTGACTTTCCCAGTAGACTGACTTCCTTGAGGGCAGTGACCAGGACTCAATATTTCTGTACCCCCAGTGCTTAGCCCTGAGTCTGACACACCTGAAAGGTGCTCAGCAAATACTAATGTCTTGTTCACAAAAACAGCCTATCATTTACGCATCTTAATTTGATTAAGGTTGCACTCATTCGCCCACCAAACATTTACCACCTGCAGCAAGACTGGGCTAAATAATTGAACATACATGATTTAATGTAAAACTCACAGCCATCTTTCAAGAACTGTATTTTTACTCATAATTTACAGGTAAGTAAACACTCAAGATATGTTTAGTTAACCAAGATCACACAGCCAGTAAATAACAGAGTTTGGATTTAATCCAAGGTATGTTTGACTTGAAAACCTGTTTTTCCTTTCTTATCTCAATGCTAAAGAATTTCTCTATATGTTACCATTAGAGAAAATAAACTTAAAAACATCTATGAACACGGCCTTCTCACCACCACCATTCTCTCTTTCCCTCTCTCTCCTACAAAGTTAACATCTTCATATGTTTGGAAGACAACTGTCCTGAAAACAAAGTCAACATCACCACTCGAACTAAAAGCATAAAATATCCCACTAACTGTTTAGTGTCCATATTGTTTTGTCAGAAATACAGTATGTGTTGCCATAAATTTGCTCACATATGAAACGTAATTATGCTGTCTACAGACTCACAAACTACCACCTTACACATCCCAGCAAGCCCCTAGCAAGCAAGAATCCCTGACCTAAAGGAATGTTACTAGTTACAAGCTTATCAACTGAAGCTCCAATATTTAAATCAACCTCTAAAAAATTCTTCCATAATGAAAACACAAATATTTTAAAACATAAAATGGAAAAAAAAAAATAGGATGGAACCAGGTTTGCCTAAGGACCATGATGCCGGTGCTGGGGGTAGGCCAGAAAGGGGGCCTGGTCCAGCCCAAACTTGTCTCTGGTTTTCTGTAGACTATACCCTAAGTCCCACAGAGAACAGTTGTCAGCCTGATTTATTCAAGTAAGTTAAAAAAAAAAAAAAAAAAGGAAAGAAAAGGGAAAAAAAGCTTCCTGTTTGCAAAGCTAAGTGCAAGAGGATGTAAAAATCCATTTGAAAGGCCAGTGAGAGCTGCCATAAGTAACCCTAGGAGACTCGTCACATTGGAATGCTGTCACTACCACCATCAACCAATGGGACCAAATTGAGGAGCGTTTTTAGTGTTCAGAGAAGATGTCTTTCCCTCTCATAGGAACATGTGCTGCTGCATTCTTCCAGTGACCCCAAATGGACAAAAACAAGGAAGGTAGAAAGCAGCGTCTGTAGATGTCAAGCACTTGGCCAGATGATCCTTCTTTATGTCTGGAGGAAAACAAGTCCTACAAAGAAGGGATGTAGGAAAGTTGCAGAGCCAAAGACCAAGGGAACCATGCCAATGTGCATTCTTACCAAAGGGAAAACTGAGAGACCAAAGAACATGTTCTCTGTGACAAGAGATAAGATTAAGGGGACAATAGCAACAGGTACTCATTTTATCACACATCTGACTCCCCACAGGATCCTCAGTATCTTGAAGGTGGGAACCATGTCTTCTTCATGGCCCCAGCAGAGTATGCGGCTATTAGCAAACATTAAGCGAATGAAGAAATAAATGCTGCCTTCATTCTCTCTTGAATATTTGCTTCTTTTATTTTAAAAGATTTATTTGTTTTAGAAAGAGCGAGCCAGTGGGGGGAGGGAAGAGGGAGAGAATCTTTAAGCAGGATCCCCAGTTAGTGTGGAGTCCAATGAAGGGCTCGATCTCACCACCCACCAGATCAGGACCTGAACCGAAACCAAGAGTTAGATGCTTAACCCATGGAGCCACCAAGGAGCCCCTATATTTGCTTTCTTTCTAATGCTTCTCTTCTCTGCTTACTGACCTATGCCTCTTTATGAAGTCATCTTTATGAGTGGGACAAGAAACCATGGAGACAATTGTCTGAAGCGTTACCTATCACTCATCCTTGTTGCTAATTCCAAGAGCAATTAGGAGAATGTAATTATAAATGTCCAAAAAATCTCTGAAATATTTCAAGCATCAGACATTCACTAATATTAGTAGCACATTTATTTAATTCCAAGCATCTTTCCGTATTTGATAGATTGTAAAGAGGAATTTATATGAAATGAGACAGGTTACTTCATCCCTTATTAAAATGAATATAAATAGCTTATGAATGATGGTTCACTATAACAATTTGCATAACAAATGCACTTCACAAGGAACTGTAGAACAGGCACCTAGTGTTCTAAACCCATGATTATTTGGGGTAATTAAGAAGAGCACAGAATGTAAATGGAAGGGGAGAAAATAAATACTTCTGCAAAAGCTTATCTGTAAACAAAAGACTTAGAGTTGCATTTGTGATTTTCTGCTTTTTAATTCTTTAGATGTTGTGTCTTTAAAAAATAATTATATTTATAATACCTACATCTAACTAGAGATGTAGATTGCTATAGATGTATGTCTGCCTGAAGATTTAAAGTAATTTGTAAAGTAAACTGATAACCAACAGACCATATTTAAACAGGTTATTTAATATTCTGGTCCTAACGGGTTAAAAACCTCAAGTGGAATATTCTTTTTTTTTTTTTTTAAGATTTTAGTTTATTTATTTGACAGAGAGAGAGCACAAGCAGGGGGAGCGGCAGGCAGAACAAGAGGCAGTAGCAGACTCCCTGAAGATCAGGGAACCCGGCATGGGACTGGATCCCAGGACCCTGCGACCATGACCTGAGCCAAAGGCAGATGTTTCACCACCTGAGCCACCCAGGCTCCCTCTATTGGAATATTCTGGTCACATGTGTTAATTCCATCCCTCCGATGAGAGCTGGCCATGCTTAACTCACATATTCTTGCAAATTACTGGGAATACAACATTCCCATGAAACAAAGTGACAGCTATGAAATTAAGTAGTGTAAGCCAAAGACTCCCAACAGCTACGTTAAACAAACACACCTCCAGCAGATTTCTCTGCCTATTCTGCAAATGGAATAGTCTCGTCTGAACACCAACTCACAGCTGTCTATATTCAATATTAAAAAATAATGCAAATCTCTGGCTTTGTTTTACTATCTTCTCAGGACCTTCTTTCCTTTCTTCCAGGAAAGTAGGGGATCAGGGACACAAGATTGGGGAAAGCCTTCCCCAGTCTACGTGCTGTTCCTATAACCAAAGAGCCATTGGTCAGATTCAGTTAAATGTGATATGATTAAAAACAGCTAGCTATAGTTTTTAATCACAACTTAGAACTCAAAAAGATTCTTGAAGAAAATTTATCGTGTGTCATTTCTAAATTATTAACTAAATGATTATTTTAATAATCAATTAAGTAAGACAAACAGGTGTGATTTTAGCTTTGACCACCCATCTCTTCTCAGATAGAAAGATAAATTCCCCCTAAACAGGGATCACCAGACCAGTGTCTCTATTTTATTTTTAGCTGCTTTTGGCACACCACTGAAAATTCGAAGGCTCACTCCTGAATATACTCTCTGTCTGGGCTTTGTTGCCTCAGCTGGAAACCCTTACCAGCATTACCCTTTCTCCTCTCCATCCTGCGTGCATTGTGACAATCGTAGCCTTCATGTGGTATCCTTGCCTACTGCTACCGTTCTGCTCTGCTGATTTCCACGAGGTCATGCTTACTTTCTTTTTGTTGGTTGCATTTACTCTCCACATGCTGTTTCTGTCCACCCAAAGTCTGAACATCACTCCTCTCTAGACACCCAGGCAGATGGGGACTCCAGAATTTTACAGAAGAGAGGCTTAAAGGTAATAGTCTGCTTTGAACTTGAAGATGCATTTGCACTAGATATGCATCAAAGAAGGGGAGCTGATATATATTATGAGGGCCACCCTACAATCCCACAACCTCCCTGCTAAAATCTCCAGGGAATCTAACCCACCCAGGGAACCACCTGTCCACTGGGAGGCTGAAACTATTATTCGTATCTTTCTTACGTTCCCTGTCCTAGTGATGGGAGAGGCTATTTACTAACATCAGGGAATCTGGAGCTCAGGAATGAAAAAAGAGCTACTGTAACAAAGGGAAAGAATTAAGCTGAAACATAATATTTAACTCAGTGAACTTCCAGAATATCTTTGAATTCATTTGTATTCCCTCTGTATAGACTCCAATTTTCAGGGAGAGTACCTCGGCTGAGTCACCAATAGAAGAGAATAACAAAGATAAGCTATTACGTTGGCTTTTCATGTAGGTCAAATGAGAGAACACATAGAAAGTAGACCTAGGATAGTTTCCAGCAGAGTAAACCCTCAAAAGCTTGTTTTTATTCTACTAAAATGCAACCTAGTCATTTCATTTCTCCCACATTTATAGAATGTATCCCCCATTAGTTTTTTTGAAGTCAAATCCATGCAAAGCATAATTAAGTTCGTTCTTGAAGGGGCAGGCAGAATTGCAGTAAGAATTTAACCCTTTCTCTGCCATTTGCAGTTTCAAGAGCAATCACTTATTTTTACCACATGAAGCAAATAGCAATTATCAGGTAGAATGTGTTCCTAATGAGACCACCATTATACCCAAAGCTTCCATGATTCCTGGAAGAAACTGCATCTCAAATCTCAGTCAGTCGTGCTGTAAACCTAGGAGTGGAAAAAAGATATAAGACAATGCTGGGGGAAAAAAAAACTTCAGCAACAATGCTTGTTTTGAAATTGTTTTATAGCAAAATAAAAGGCATAATTCCCTCAATCCACCTGCTCTCTGGTGGTAAGGCAGGAACGGCATTGATTTTCACATTTTTCTTTCTCTGATCACTATACATTGTCGTCAATTTTCTTAGAGCCACCTTGATGTACTGCTCAGCTTACACTACATCCAGAGGTTTCAAAATTTTAGCTACAAAAAAGCAGCTGCCCAGGATCCGGCAGACAGACATTAAAGCTGACATTTGCAAACATCATTGTTTCACTCCCAGTTCACAGGCATTTTGACAAGAAGAAAATACAAACCTTCACTCATTCCCGGGCAAACATTCTGAAACCAAATGATTTACATGGTAATAGGCAAAGGTTAGCTTCACCTGTTTCATAGCTTCTTACCAACTTTAGTCAGACCTCTGAAGTGTAACTATGGAAATCCTCAGTCTTTCTATATCCCCTGTGAATATGTATGAAATAAGCATTTGAGGTCACGAGGTTGGGTTTCTGTACATGAGACCACTTACCTAAAAATGCATAGATATAGTAGAAATCCTTTTAAGTATAAGAATTTGGAAACATGAACTACTATGCAAATAATGCCTTGAATGTTCTTTGATATAAATCTTTTATGTATTTAAAGTAACTTCCATCTCCTGCCATTGAAAGCTGGAGTACAACATTTCAGTTGAGCGGGCGTGCATGCACACACACACACACACACACACCCCTTACTCAAATCTCAGAAGGGCCAAGTGGAGAGCATACTCAAATAGCACCTTTGGGTAGACAGACAGAATTGTAAAAATGAAAAATATATCTCTAATAAAACTATTATGGTGACCATGGGGAGAATCTTAAAGAGAGAGAGATTATATTTAAGCTAATTTTCTATTTGTCAGATCAGAATATTTTCAGAATGTTTACATATGCTAAGGAAAGCTGTTTATTGTTGAAACTTATAGTTCTGGTTTCATGGATATGGAAATGTCCCTGTTAGTTCAAAAGTTTCAACATCAATATTGCAATATCTCAACATATCTCCAACAAGGAGATGTTGCTAACTCACCCAAGCAAAATGAATTTGAGTTGACATTTTCAGACATGACACTGTGAGGAAAATGACCTTAGATGAAATTCATTGCTTCAAAAGAGAAATTCTCAAGAAATCAACCCCATGATAGGTGACATCTGAGTTGTGTTTATTGATACAAACACAGGAAGCCCTCACTTACAACTTCTGGAAACTGGTCTATGCTTCCAGGAATTCCTTTCCTTGCTTTTCTCAGGCACAAGCCTAAGCAACTTAAAGAAACTGCAATACAATAGTTTATCCCCTGTTTCTATTTTTGATAGATCAAGAGCTGTAACAAGAAAAGTTCTTACCCCATGGTGCTTCGGTTGGAATACATTTACAAATTAACTTTGAAAAAAATTGGAGTTGATTAGTTACATTAGATATTCTGTCAACAAATCCAACTCATCCTAATCAGTCATAATTAACACCGATGTTTGATGAGAGGTACAAGTAAGAGTAGTGAGTTGACGTGCTGAGATGCCCCTCTAGGGAACTGGGTGAAGTCTCTCATTATCTTCCACTTGAAAAAGAAATGTGTTTGCAGCTTTGGTCAAATTGGCAAAAGAAACACATGCCCAACCTCTTGTCGATATTAGAATATTTGGTACATGCTTAGCAAATGTGACAAGTAGGTTTTCATTTTCTCAAGGAACAGAGTGTAAATGTCAAATGCCAAAGTCAAATGCCAGCTCACCCATGTTTTCCATTATAGTTCTTCAGCCCAAGATCGTTAGAGACTATCTCCCAGCAAGTGCAGCAATAATTAAATTAGCAGGCTTGGTGGACCTAGAATAACCCACTAGTTCATAGAACAAAACTGGTCTTTGTACTACACCAGACATATCCCAATATCCTGAGATTGGCAAGGAGGGAGCTTCTAGAATGATTTGCTCCTCATCAGCAAGCAACAAGACCATCTAAATGGACTGGATTCCCTGTAACTTGCTTCCCACCAAGAATAAGTGCTGCTTTTTATATAACAGAGTCATCAAAGCTTTACAAAACAGAATTTTTTATTTATGTATTTTTATTATTTACTTTTTTTAACCACTGAATTCCTTGCAGTTCTGCTAGACATAGAGGAGAGAAACAAGATCTAGTATCTGGGGCTTTATCCGGGCTTGAGATCTTCCTCCCACCCCTTCCTGCCCCACACCCCGCCAGAATGGAGTTCTCCTCTCTCACTTGGGTTTCCTATCCTTCTTTTGAAACTGCTTCCTTCTCATCTGCCTGCTCTTTCATTCTAACTCACCTTCCTCTGCTTCTTCACTCTCCACTTACTGGGTTAACCGTTGGTTCCCACTTCTTGGCTCTGATCGCCTTTCTCCTCCCTCAACCTCCCCCCACCCTGATCCAAACACTCTTGGGTCTTAAAGCCTTCTCTGGAACATGTGAGGGAGTCGATCATCCATGTTTTCCCTATGCTACCATCAGCACTAATTTTCTGAGCTTTCCAATCAAACTCTTAGGCTTATCTTCTTCTTCCTCTTCCTCTCAAAGATTCATCCCCCACGTGTCCCTGGGGCTCTTTATCCTCCTTTCTCAGTTCTCTGCACTCCAGATCCCTTCTATTACTACAAGTGACATTGAAATCAAATTTCATTTGCATACTCCCACAGGTCCCGGGTAGAGTACAAACAATAACATCCAGAAGAATTTATTTTGTTTTACCCTAACTAATATTAAAACATACTCTCACAGTAAAATAATACAATTAGTACACTTAAGATTTTTTTTCATTTAACTAAGTGTTTGTCAAGGTCAGTTGTAAAATAAAGTTAAAAGAACACATCCATGTTGAAAAAACAAATGCAAAATTAAAATAAATTTTTTGAGGATGCATAAACTCTCTGAGAAAAGTTGCTTCGTATCCCCTAATTCTTCCCTCCTCAAGAAACTCTAGCTGGGCCCTAACATAATCTTGTTTCAGATTTTCCATACCTTCTTGGATGCTTCCATATGGCTCTCTTACACTGAATATCGAAAACTGAATTCTCATCCTCCCAAGCCTGCTAGCCTCTTCCTAGGGATCCCATCTCTCTGAGCAGGCCCACCAATCTGAAGGTGACCCAGTCTCAAACCTCATAGTATTGGAATTCCTTTCTCTTTTCCTCAATCACTACAACAGTATCCTAAACAATCTGCCTCCTTTTTGCCCCCGACATGTATAATACCTGCCTCCTCCATACTGATCATTTCCACTCTCAAAAGCTTCGTGAGATTTCCAACATGTATTGAATAAAGATGAACCCCTTAGACCATCTACAAAATCTTCCCCACTCTGGTCATAGCTTATCTTATCTTTTCCTACTGGTTATCCCCCAGAGGTGTCATATTCCCACAAAAACATCTCACTTGAGCTTTATGCCAACGTTAGCATTTTTTCCATATATATGGGGGATAAAAAGGAGGGGGGAGTTAAGCACTTAACTACAGGAACATTTCAATAAACAAAGTTTTGTTCTTAAATCCATCATGCCCCTTTTATCCAAAAGGGGAGCACTCCATCAGTGTGATGACAGGGGTTAAGCGGGGCATGTCGTCTATTGCAGAAGCAGAGAGGTTTAATTTTACTTTTAACTGTTAACCCTCTTCCCATGTACAGCACTGCTGCCAAGTCCCTTGGGCCTATTGGATTTCCATGTATGTGTCTTTCTTTGCTTCTGTGTGATCTCAGCAGGGATAAATGAACCTAAGATATTAAAATGTAATTTGTTCAGATCTTTGCCTTTAGGGTGAGCACTAAGATGCTGCCATCAGCCAGAAAATTTGTGATCTAATTTGGAAGCAGTGAGCCATGCTGTCTTCTTCCAGACACTTCAGAAAGCTACACTGAGTTCCCACTTTCCTACGGTTTTGTAAAAGCTTTTCTTTCAAACCATAAACAACATTGTTTTGTTTTGTTTTTTTCCTCCAGCTTACCATTCCAACAAAGAGGAAAGGCAGGGAGTGGGAACTACACTCTTCAGCTGTCACTCTATCGAAATAGCAAGCTGCACAAGGAGCACACCTTTAATCTCTTGGATTCTGCTCTATCAAAAACTCTCCCAACCTGACCCACTTTTTACCTAGGCATTTGGGAGGAAACCTGTCCCTAGGACTTGCACACAGATTCCTGGGATCAGCACTAAACTGCCTTACACAAAGATTCTAAATTGACAGTTCTCCTGTGCTCTGAAAGAGATTTCTTACCCATGTGTCATTAGGGTGAAATCTTCAATACTATCACTAAACCAAAATCAAAGAAAGATTTTTGTTTTTCTGTAGAAAATTTAGTTCCTCTCCCAACTTATCCCATCTAAAGACAGGTTGTTATTACTAGTTCACTGGTTTCTGAATTTTTTCAAAGATTTTATTTTTTTATTTGTGAGAGAGAGAAAGAGAGAGCATGAATGGGAGGAAGGGCAAAGGCAGAGGGAGAAGCAGGCTCCCTGCCCAGTGGGGAGCCCAACGTGGAGCTAGATCCCAAGACCCTGAGATCACAAACAGTGCTGAAGGCAGACGCTTAACTGACTGAGCCACCCAGCAGCCCCAGTTTCTGCATTTTTTAATTTGGTTTCTCAGCAAAAGAAAAACATATGTGGAGCTATAAAAAATATATATATATATCAGGAGCAAATTCTGGACTTTTTTAACTCTAAGGTTTAGTTAAGAAGGAAGTGGAAAGCACCGGACATGATTTCGTTTAGAAGAACTCAGCATAGGGAGCAGTTGGATTAAATCCAGTTTAAGAAAGAACCAGAAGCTACAGGCAGATGAGCTGCGGAACTTCACAGACAGGATCTGAGAAAAGAGACTCAGAGTCCTTTTGGGGATTGAAGCATCCTCATACCCTCCTGCTGTCCTCCAAGAAAAAAAGATAAAGAATAGGTTTTAACTTCATAAATGAAGTTTAGTTCAGAAAGAGGCTGGTTGATTATTACTGAAATTAATAGGCACATACAGAGAAGGAAAGACAGTAAACAAAAACTGACGTCTCCATGTTAACTTCAGGGTAATACAACAGGTAAACACTAGCCTAGCCACTGAAAGTCATGGTTGTTGGTATTTCCTTTACAGAAGTCTAGCAACTTCCTGAAAGACAGCTTTTTCCAAATTAGATCCAGCAGAGAAAGCACTCAGGTCTTCAGCATAAAGGTAACTGAGTCACGCGTTCATTGGCTGCTGCAGACATCAGCAAGATGTTTTTTCTGAATACTAATTGACTGATAGCTTCTTAACAATGCAACAACAAGGGACTTGAGGCTTTTAAAATAAGATGTTGCCTTGCAAGTCAGACAGTAAATCTGACAGAAAGCAAATAACATTCTCAGCAAATGCAATAGGCTTACAGACTAGCAAGCATGTTAAGAAGTATGAAGGGAGCATTGGAGGACCCAGTGGCCACACCATTAAACAGTAATAGTAAAGTGACAGGACACAGACACACCCTTTAAAATTCTGTTTACCGCTCCATCTCATGCTTCATCCAACACCGGGTCTCACTCACTCGCTGCAAAGAGCAGTGTGGTTTGAATGACAGAAGGATGTCCCTGTGCTTCAAATTTAACCCCTCAACCTAATTTTGAATGAAAAATGATAAGGATCGCAGTAGGGGCAGGAGTAGTTCTTTAATCACAGCCCAAAATGTGCACGTCTTTTCTTTCTAAATGCAGCATATTGTAATGGTCTCCTTCCTGTAAGGTAGCAAAGATTCCCTGCAAATTATCAGAACTCTGCAAGCTTGATTAAAAGGCATATCAATTTCTAGGCATGGGTTTTATTTTTCAATCACATTTTCCTCTGTGAAAACCTTTATTAGATTCTCAGCTCTAAGTGTGTTCTGACCATATAATTTAACAGAATGCTGCACTTCCATAAACCTATTTTCATCATGCAGTCAATTGTTCACCATGAATATAAATATAATCCATAGGCTCCAACAAAATGGGCTACACTCTTAGGACCGCCTTAAAATAAAAGGTGTATAAATTGTCACCAAGAGAGACACAGCCACATTACCTGTATTTCAAATTGTACTGATTAAGTTTTTCATATACCCAACCCATTCGACAGAGATAATTAGACAGCATAAGAAGCTCTAGCATTACAAAATCAAAGAACTTAAAGTCTCATTGTAAGCTCCAAGTGCCAAGCAGGCTCCTGGCTCTGATGTTTATAAGGCATGAATGCCACCTACTGGCAAGCCTTAGAGATTGCAACGTCTGACCGCCAGCCGCTGACTTCATCGTCACAATCTCACCTTGGCAGGCTTTTCCCCTAGAGCCGAAATGCGCCAGTTTCTGTTGTTTTCTTTTGCTTCTCCAAAAGATTTCCTTTTTCTTTTTTGAAAGGAGTGGATTTTGAGGAGAAACAACAAGAGTCAGGGAGGCATGGAATAGAAAATGAATACAAATGGAAGCTGTTTGGTAATTTTTCTATAAACACCATAAATTCGTTCAGAGGCTGTCCTGTATGGAACAAGACAATAAAGGTTCAAAGATCAGGGCAATCCCTTAGACGAGGCCAACGACATTTGTCTCTGGTATTTGAAAGGTAGGCTTTAGTTCTTTTTTTTGGACAGATCCCTGGGTGTGTGTGACACAGTCCTTGTCCTTAACCAGGCTGGATCCAAAGCATGACCAGGTGTCCTGGTGAAAGTGAATGAAGGGTTTGGTTTCGTGTGTCATGTGACTACCGAAGTTCCTCCACACGAGGCAGTGACAGATGGGGTTGTACTTTTTTGTTTTGTTTTGTTTAAAGATTTTATTTATTTGACAGAGAGATCACAAGTAGATGGAGAGGCAGGCAGAGAGAGAGAGAGAGAGAGAGGGAAGCAGGCTCCTTGCTGAGCAGAGAGCCCGATGCGGGACTCGATCCCAGGACCCTGAGATCATGACCTGAGCCGAAGGCAGCGGCTTAACCCACTGAGCCACCCAGGCGCCCATGGGGTTGTACTTCTTTTCAAACTTCTGAATGTGGGCCACAATGGCCTTCTCTAGGTTGTATTTCTCCAACGCCTGGGTAATACTCTTCACCAAGTCCCGTTGCTTTTTCTCAGGCATATGGGCATTTTTCGGTGGTACATGGTTTTCGGTGGTACATAGTTAACTTGGGTTGGAGGTGGCGAGAGGCCAGCTGGACCGGTCTCCTGGGGGAGGGGCTGGCAAGGCTCAGTCCCCGCGGGAATAGCCCTCCATCCCAAAGCCATGGCCCATCTCTGAAATGCACCAGTTTTTTGTTTGTTAGGTGTACACTTTGACCCACTAGATGTTAATATTTTTGTAAAGGGATCACACAGAAAGAGTTCTGACTCTTGTCACTATATTTTATATCCTGTATGCATTAGAAACACAAAAGTACCAATGTTTGTGCACTCATTTTTTTAGCCCATCCTCCCCTACTAGAATGTAATCTCCACAAGAGCACTGCATTACTTTATTTGCTAATATATTCTACTGAGCCTAGAACAGTGCCTGGCACTTAGTGAATATTCACTGTTTACTATGAATAAATGAGCAAACTGATAATATTGTTTTAAGGCAATATAATATATTGGCTGATAGCCCCGGTTTTAAAAACAAATGCTCATAAGTTAAAACTCTTCTTCTGCCTCTTGGGTTTTTGTCATCTTTCGTAATTTGTGTGAGCCTCAGTTTGGCTCTCTATTAAACAAGGATAATACACCACGGTAGTTAGAAGAATTAAACTGGCAAATGTTTATACAGTATTTGGCACAAAGTGTATAAGAACTAATACTATGATACTAATGTTAAGTCATACCATTCAAACAAGAGCATTTTCAGAAATCTAATAAAGGCATTAAGGGCTTTTATCTTCACTGTGCATGCTAGGAGCTCTTCCTTCTCCATTATCCTTGTTGTCAAACCCAATCTACAACAGACCTACAAAATTCTCCACTTCCACCAAGAGCTTGTTCCAAGCTTGCATCCATGAAGCTTTAGCATTAAGAGTCATAGACCCTTAGGGCTGTTAGGAGTTTCAGTGATGAAGAAGTCACTATTCTGGAACTCTCTCACCATGCTCTGAAGCACTTCAATAGTTCAGAACTCCCTGGAGAGTTTTGTGTTTTAATTTATATTACAGCTGATATTGTATCTTGTTACCTGCCAGGGAACCATTTTTGTACTTACAGGAAAATAGCTACCCATGAGAACTTCTGTTAGAATATTAGGCAAGCAGCAGACTTCAACATTAAGGAATTCCGTTATCTCCTGTCACATGAAGTCCACAAGTGTGCTGCTGCTGATTCACAGGTGGACGATATCATGAAGAACCCATGCTCTTATCATGTTATATTCTGCTGCCCACAATGTTGTTTTGTCTCAAGGCTAGTTCCTTTTATGGCCTTAGGAAGCTTCCAATAGAAATCTGGGCTGCATGGTATGCTGTTCACATTCAGTGGGAGAGAGAGAGAGTGGTTCCCAGAAGGATCCTAGGAGGGGGGAGAAAGATTTTCCCATAAAGCCTTGAAAAACCATTTCTCTTGGCTCATTGGTCAAAATACTAAAACATATCCATTCTCAAACTGGATGGCTCCAAGATTAATCGGATGGTTTAAAGTCTTAGATCAGTCATGTTTCTTCCCTGGAGCCAAACGAATTCAGCTTCCTCTGAATCTCAGGGGCTGCGTGAAGGAGGAAATTTGACCTGCACAAAATCCAGGATTATTAGAAAGGAAAAAAGAGGCAAGTCAGGCTGCTAATGAGCTCATGGATATATAGTGGTCTGGTCTGGGAACATAAAGGTCAGTATGCTGGATTGTTCCTGATTAAAAAAAATAAAATAAAATAAAATAAAAAACTTTTTTCTTTCTTTTTTTTTTTTTTTTAAGGAGACATTTTCTGGCAGTCCACATACAAAGAATCCAATATGCTTCCACAGAAATGCTGCATATTTAGGTTTATTATGACATAAAACTTCTGTATTATTTTATTGAACAAGATACAGTTCAGACAACAGGAACACAGTTAAAACTCTGAGCACAGTGCCTATTGCTTTCCTGGGTCTCAGTTTCCGTACCTGTTAAAGATGGAGCTGGTTGTTTTCCAACTACATTCTGTGTGTTTTACTCCACACCCACTGACATCACCAAGTGAATATACTTAACACTTTGCAAATGTTTTTATTCATCATTCAAGTAAGTATTGACCTCTTTACCAAATGGACTCTCCTTGCAGAGAACTGACAAGACTAACACAGGGTGAGGCAAGTTATTGCCTTCCAGAACCTTTAGTGGGGAGGAGAGACAAATAGAAGAGAATGTTAGAAGACAGGGCAACAAACAGTAGCAGGGCAAGCACGAAGGGGAACAAATGAGGCGTGTTCTGGGCAGTAAGAGTGAGGTGGGGAGATTAGACTCAAGCCCCACCTGGGAAAACAGGTGTGATTTAGAAGATGGAACAATTGTGGAAGGTGGGGGGATAAGCAAACACTACAGGTCAACAATCAGTTTCATATGTTTATGAAACTATGAGCAGAGAAGACGGTTTATGATGGACAACATTGATGATGATGGCATGACAGCTATAGGTCACTGACCTACCAAGGGCAGTAGTTACAGTGTTTCACCTCATCTTCTCAATAACTCTAGGAAAGAGATGTCATCATCTACATTTTCCCCTCAGCTTATATTGCTCAAAGGAAAAAAAAAAGTGGTGAATCTGATTAGAACAGAAGTCCCTATAAATTCAAAGAGCACAATGCCTTTACCACACTACCCGCCTCTTTGAAATACAGAGGCTCTCCTCAGCAGCCCCATGAGCCCAGAATCAGGAAGTTGGAAAATCAGGCTGTACCTCAGTTTATACATGAGGGTCAATTTAGAAAACCAAAAATATTTATAGCAAGGCTACATCTTCTTTCATACAAATGCAAAGGGTTTTACTGATCTCATACAGAAGGGCATCGCCAGGTGGAGAAGGATGATGCATAGTTTCAAATTTTAGATTATCTATAGATTAAATAGAATTTTGACGAAGGAAAAGATGACATTGCTTGGTAGCCCTTGAAATGCTCATATCCAGGTGGGTCTGAGAAGTAATAACACAGAGGCAGCTTTGAGGCTCTTGTCTAGAAATTGGATTGCAGAGCTCTGTTGAGAGTCCTACAGTCCCTGGGTCGCTGGCGGCTGAGCGTGTGATGCTCCACTCAGAGAGAACATGAGAGGTTCCCCAACCCCCTCCCACCCTCCACATCCACCATACCTTGTCACCCATAGAGCAACACAGCCAGGGATATTCTATTCAACTCAGCATCTGTCTAGGGTTCTCATGATGGTTTCAGGGGTCCAGGCAGACCATGACATACACCAACTCCATCATCACAGGGTCCCTATCTATCATATTAAGGACACACACCTATCATAGGAAGCATACTATCATCACAGGATATGGTGACTATCATATGAAGCACACAGACACAGTCCAGCTCCACCATCCCGTTAGCACTGTTCAAATGGAAATGAAGTTCCTACCACTCTGCCCTCATTTCCAAACACACCCCACAGGAAGTCGTGTACCAAGACGGCTGAACTTCCCTCACCAGCCACCGTTCCCTCCCCTGCAATTGTAAAAAATGCCTTTTGATCTGCGACCGGCATTTAAAAACTGACATCTGGTGGTTAGGGTGGTAATTAGGCATCATTTAAAAGTTATTTCTGCCTTGTTAACTGAGTTACTCTGTGATCAAATTATGAGATAATTTAGAGGAATTCAGGCATATTGATTGCATAATCCATAATGTGCATAATTAATAACTACCCCCTAAAAGCGCTGTGTGAGAAATTGTAAGGAGTCACATTAGACAAAAAGTCAAGGTTTGAATGGTGCTTTCTTCTCAATGCCTTTCATTAACTACACATAATAGGGAAAGCTTTCAAAGGAGATGAAATCAAGTTTCAATGCCAGAATGTATTGACACTGTTGTATGACTTAGATCCCTAGCAGCCATAGATCCCTAGCAGCCACAGACTGGTGTCACTTGGGAATCAATCTTCTTGCACTGGGTGCCTAAAGTGTCATTTCTCTGGGATTGCACATCTTTGGGGGTACCCTGGCTGCTGGCCTCCTACAGTTTCATTCACCATTTGTGAGTTACAAAGAGCACCCTACCCAGCTGTGGGGGAGTCAGTCTTGCAGGCTGGTTGTACCTTGCAATGAACTGAGGCCAGCAACTCAATTAGCATAGCTTGTTTCTACCTATGCCTTAGTAACACCAAAGAAATTTCTATTGGTTGTAGTCAAGGTGACAAGGGTTAGATCTCTGTATCCTTATATTTACTGGCATACCATCACCCCAAGAGATATGCACACATATACACAGAGACGTTATTTATTCTTGACTAAGATTCCTGCCCAAGATTCCTTTCTGTTCTCCTACTCTCTGAATTGGACTGGACATTCTGTGAGTCAGAAGGCCAGCTTGAGCTCTATGCTGCAGGCAAATAAGATACCTGTTCAGGGGCTCCTTTGTATTTGCCCACTTTAGTGCTGTCAGGCCTTCAGAGACCCTGACGTTACATGAACAGGAGTGCTGAGGAATAAAGACAGCAGAGATCATAAAGAAGAGATGCACTATTTCAAAGAGAAGGTTCTGACTGACCCATTTGTGTATCAGAGGAAATGCACCCAGGGCGCCTGGGTGGCTCAGTGGGTTAAAGCCTTTGCCTTCAGCTCAGGCCATGATCTCAGGGTCCTGGCATGGAGCCCGGCATCAGGCTCTCTGCTCAGCAGGGAGCCTGCTTCCTGCTCTCTCTCTGCCTGCCTCTCTGCCTACTTGTGATCTCTCTCTGTGTCAAATAAATAAATAAAATCTTTAAAAAAAAAAAAAAAAGGAAATGCAGCCTTGTTTATTATTTATACAAAGGCTGGTTGGGCACCTGCATCAGTTTATCATCCTTCCTCTCCACCAACAATGTACCACTTGGTTGGACGGTGACATAGTAAGAACTTGTGTGTGTTGAGCTCAGGACTCAGCTAAATGATTCACATGCACTGTTTTATTTAATCATCAAAACAACTCTGGTAAGAGAAGTGCCATCACCACCCCCAATTTACAGAGAAGGACCCCATTGAATGGAGGCTTCAGTAAGCTACCCAAAGCCCACAGCTGGGATGTGGAAGAGCTGCCAGGTCTCTCTGTATCTCCCAAGGACCCATCTAGCCTTGTGTTTCCCTAAGAATTCCATTCTCCTGGACAAAAATGAAAACTATCCTCCTTAGAGGTAGAACTGGGGAGAGATAAAGAGGTCTAAAGGGAAAGGAAGCACAGAAAACATTTAAAAAAAAAAGGATCATAAGAAGAAAAGATGGCCATGAGAAATCTTTAATGGTGATGGAAGCCAAGACATCTTTAAAGTAAAGATGGCTACTGTTCAGTTGTAAATTGTTTCTCATGCCATGCTCTGTTCTGATACAATGCCTTGTATTAGTTTTCTAGGGCTGCCATCACCATTTACCACAGACTGGGTGACTTATACAACAGAAATTTATTTACTCAGTTTTGGAAGATAGAAGTCTGAAATGAGAGTGTCAAACGGGTTGATTTCTCCTGAGGTCTCTTCCCTTAGCTGGTAGATGGTCATTTTCCTCTCTGGATCCTCACATGGTCATTTTTGCTGGACACGTCTGTGTCCTAATCTCTTCTTATAAGAACATCAGTCCTACTGGATTAGGCCCACACTGATGATGTCGTTTAAACTTAATTACCTCTTTAAAAACCCTTCTTTCAAATACAAACACTTTCTAACGTAATGGAGGTTGAGACTTCAATATATGAAGGGGGGAATTCAGCTCATAATATACCTCTAAATTTTCGGTAGAAGTTGATTACATAGACTGTCTTGGATGAGAGAAAATTAAAAGCAAAATTGTCTTCCATAATTGATGAAAAAACAGAATGGAAGACACAGGCCAGGAAATCAGAGGCAGGGCAACAAATAGAAATTTAGCATAGCAGGAAACCAAATGAAGACCTGCTAGGAAGTTTAGACCCCCTGCCTCTACTTCATAGAGATATAGGAATTCCCAAGTACATGTGAAATGGGCTGTGAGTGTATTTGATTTTTTTTGTGAGTATTAAAGGAATATCTCCTGGAGGCTGGATATCTTTGGGTGGCTTAGTGATGAATGATACAGCAATTTTTCAGTGAATTACCATCAAATACCAACCTACTTAAATCAGACGTCAAGCAACCCTTTGTGATAGAAATGGAATCCAAATATTTATTGCTTGATTGTATTTATCTTTTGATTATCTCTTGATTCCTAGCCCAGTTTATCATTCCTCGCTTTAAAACAGAAACTAGAAAGGATGTCCTGTGTAGAGGAGAGAAGAACAGTGGGCATTTCCTTGGATGCAAGGCAGCACAGTAATTCAAAATCAAATGTGCAGCTGGCCAGGAGATGAATCCAAGTGACTCAAAAAAGCACTTTGGCTCAGTCCTGGGTAGTGGAATTTCAAGACAGAAATAACATTATCAAATCTCATAGCAATTCAGAACCAATATTTTCAATTAAAAATCACTGGGTACTCCCAACCTTAAATAAGGCTATAAAGCTATTAAGTAAGTTTAGCTAATAAATGGGTCTCCATCATACTTAGAAAATAATCCTAAGTGATTTTGAAAGGACATTTTTGCTGACAGTGGAGAGGAAGAAATCAACCCTCTCGTTCTATTTCTGGGTGGAATGGCATGTTGGTGGGGCTAACAGTACCCCTGTGCCAGCATGGTGCCATCTGCCAGCTGGTCAGTACAGCTGGGGAGCATACACACACTGAGTCCTGTGTCGGAAGTCTCAGCTGGTCACTGACAAGGCGGCCATGCCAAAGACGTATCTGGCAAATTGGTTACACTAAAATCTTATTGTGTGTGTGTGTGTGTATGTGTGTGTGTGTGTGTGTGTGTGAATCTATATAGATTTGATTATACAAACCAGTAGAGTTTACTGGCAATTGTTTTTCAGACTGATAGTAAGTAACACAAATGCTCATATTAAGTTTCTCATCTTTTTGGAATCATGTAAAGCAAATAAGGAAAATGAAGGACAGCCAGAAAAAAAAGAAAAGTAAGTGAGATATTTTATAATACATTAAGGTATGAGGAATGACACTGTAGTTATGTGAAAACACACATGCATGTGTGTGCATATATGCCCACACACACACAGAGACACACACTGGGGCTACAGGGAGTGAAGAGATTTCAACTCCAGTTCACCCAGTGCAAATTCAAGACATTCTATCTTTATTGTTTGCTCCCAAAAGTTACAATCTGGGCAGTATGACAAGAATTATGCAGACATAAAAATAGGAAGCTAAAATAAGGGAATAGAATTAGTGCCTGAAAATCTTTAAAAAACAAAACAAAACAAAAAAAACAGAATATTCATATCCTAAGGGGAATATGCAGGACCTGGTAGAAAAATACTGGAAAACCAAAATAGCAATTTTTAAAAACCTAGACGCATGGGGGGCCTGATTACATAGTTGACTCAGTCAGTTTAGATGTCCAATTCTTGGTTTCAGCTCAGGTCATAATCTCATGAGTCAGGAATCGAGTCCTGTGTTGGACTCTGTGCTCAACAGGAAATCTACAGGAAGATTCTCTCCTCTACCCTGCCTCCCACTAACTCACATTCAATCTCTCTCTCTCATAAATAAAATCATGAAAAAACTAAGATCCATAATAGCAAAATGGGAGTTATGTGGCTAATTGATGTATTTCTATAAACAAAACATTCCAAAGATGGTAATCTTGACATGGATATCACCTTATAGGGGAGGAAAAATAATTTTTCCTCTACCCTCTACCCTTCTAGATTCTTGACTGAGACACCTCTGCAAAAAGAAGGCAGATTAACAGAAGAAAACTGAACAAGTTTAATAAAAATTACAATAACAAGTATGTCTCCTATATGCAAAAGATACCTAGGAAAACTGAGTAACGCTCTGAAGTGGCCCAGACCATCACCTTAAATAATGTCTCCAGGTAAAGATGAAAGAAGATGTTAGGGGTTAGGAAGCTGTTTAAAGGATATCATCATTATGCAGTTTCCTCAATGCCTTCTCCTTTGATAAGAGTTTCTACAAACTTAGTCAACACCCTCTTCCTGGTATAGAGGGAGACACCCTTAGAAATGGAAATTTCCCTTATACATGTAAATATCTCTTACCAAGGGGTAACTTCCACTGTGTCTATTGTTTCTTAAAAAATAAGCCTTGGGCACCGGGGTGGTTCAGTCAGTTAAGTATCTGCCTTCAACTCAGGTCATGATCCCAGCAACCCTCCCCCCACACCCCTACCACGCACCCCACCCCGCATCAGGCTCCAAGCTCAGTGGGGATCCTGCTTCTCCCTCTCTTGCCCCCCCTGCGTGTGCACTCCTTCCCTCCCTCTCTCTCTCTCTCTCTAATAAATAAAATCTTTAAAATAATAAAATAAATTAATAGCCTAAAATAATCCTTATGCCAAAGAGGCATATTCTGAGGTGGTATATTCTTCTCTCCTTCAACCCATAATAACTGAGATTCTTCTATTAGTAAGGAATAAATACTAACTCAGGCTAGATTCAGAGACACCTATGAGAGAGGGAGGGAGGGAAGGAGGATGGAAGGGAAGAAAAAATGAAGGGGAAGGGAGAGAAAGATAATATTTATTAGAAAGACACTGGAAGGATATTTCAGGGGTTTCTTTGACAATTTCCAATAGCACATTGATTTTTAACCATGATTACATAATAGAATCACTTAGGCAAAGGTTCCAACAAGTTTCCCCAGAATGTGCTACTTTGGCATGTGGACTATTTGGAGGCAATCAAGATCCAGCAGATTCAAGAAAACCTTTTAACTCTCCCTTAAACTACCTAAAAGAATTTAGAGAGGGGACCTGGCCCAGAAAGAGATCTATTACCAATAGATAACTTTTTTTTTTTCCTAAATGACTTATCTCTATGGCAGAACAAAAATCTGATTACCAAACATCTGCTCTTCTTGTGGCCCTGTGAGTCACCCACCTCCCCACTGAAGGCCCAGGCCCCTATCTCATTCCTTAGCTCATGATGGCATATAAGCCTCAATGACCCAGTTTATCCTTGAGTCTCATTGTCTTTTGGGAGTATCAAATTTGGTTTTTCTCTTATTCATTAATTTGATTATTAGACCAACCAAAAAATTTAAAAGGGTAGAATAAAAAGTTTTTGTAGGAGGAATTAAGATGGCAGAGGAATAGGGGGACCCTAAACTTGTCTTATCCCTTGAACACAGCTAGATAGTTATTCAATCCTTCTGAATACTCAAAAAATCAACCAGATGTCTGAGAGAACAAAAAGTGCAAGTCTACAAGTAGAAAAGGGACCACTTTTTGGAAGATTTCTTTAAACAAGCAGACCAAACACACCCAGGATCTAGGGGCTTTTTTGTTTTTGTTTTTGTTTTTTGTCTTGTTCAGTTTGTTTGTTTTTTTTTTTTTTAATGGACAAATTGACATGATAGAGAAATTCACCCCAAAAGAAAGAATTAGAAGTAGAACTCATTGCCAGGGATTTAGTCAGTACAGATAGAAGTAAGATGTGTGAACTAGATTTTAAAACAATGATTATAAGGATACTAGCTGGGCTTGAAAGAAGCATAGAAGACATTAGAGAATCCTTTCCTACAGAGATAAAAGGACTGAAATCTAGTCAGGCCAAAATGTAAAATGCTAGAACCAGATGCAAACCCAAACAGATGCCATAAAAATGAGGATAGACAAAGCAGAGAAACAAGTCAGGGATATCAAAAAATTATGGTGATATAGATAAAATTATGGAACATAATGAAGCTATTTAAGAAGAAAAGAAGAGGGAAAGAAAGATAATAGATCATAAAGGTAGACTTAAGGAACTCTCCAACTTATTAAAATGTAATAACATTCATATCCTCGGAGTCCTAGAAGATGAAGAGAGAGAAAAGGGGCAGAAGGTTTATTTAAACAAATTATAGCTGAAAAAATTCCCTAATCTGGGGAAGAACACAGATACCAAAATCCAAGAAGCACCAAAAACTCCCATTAAATTCAACAAAAGCCAACCATCACCAAGACATATCGTAGTCAAATTCACAAACTACACAGACAAAGAAAGAATCCTGAAAGCAGCAAGGGGGAAAAGCCTTTAACCTACAAGGGAATACAGATCATATTCCCAGGAGATCTGTCCACAGAAACTTGGCAGGCCAGAAGAGAGTGACAGGATATACTCAATGTGCTGAATGGGAAAAATATGCAGCCAAGAATTCTTTGTCCAGCAAGGCTGTCATTCAGAATAGGAGAGATAGAGTTTCCCAGGCAAACAAAAACTAAAGGAGTTCTTGACCACTAAAGCAGCCCTGCAAAAAATTTTAAGGGGGATTCCTTGAGTGGAAGAAAAAAGATCAAATGCAACAAAGACTATAAAGAACCAGAGAACATCACCAGAAATACCCACTCTACAGGAAAAACAATGGCAGTGAATTCATACCTTTCAATAAGCACTCTGAATGTAAATGGACTACATGCTCCAATCAAAAGACATAAGGTATCAGAATAGATTAAAAAAAAACCAAGATCCATTTATATGCTGCCTACAAAAGATTCACTTTAGACCTAAAGACACCTACAGATTGAAAGAGAGGGGACAGAGTCGTGCCTGGGTTGGTTAAGCATCTGACTTCAGTTCAGGTCATGATCTCAGGGTTCTGTGATGGAGCCCCATGTCAGCACTCAATGGGGAGTCTGCTTCTCCCTCTCCCTCTGCCCTTCCCTTAACACATGCAGTCTCTCTTTCCCTCTCAAATAAATAAAATCTTTAAAAAAAAAAGAAGAGGAAAGAAAATGAGGGGATGGAGAAATATAGCTATCAAGATCTAAAGATTATAAATATTTATGCCCCCAACTTGGGAGCACCCAAATATATAAATCAATTAACAATAAATGTAAAGAAACTCATTGATAATAATATAATAATAGTACGGGACTTTAACATCCCACTTACAACAATGGACAGATCATCTAAGCAGAAAATAAACAAGGAAACAATGGCTTTGAAATATCCTGGACCATAAGGACTTAACAGATACATTCAGAACACTTCATCCTAAAACAACAAAATACACATTCTTTTCAAGTGCACATTGAACATTCTCCAGAATAAATCACATACTGGGTCACAAACCAGCCCTCAATAAATACAAAAAGATCAAGATCATACCATGCATATTTTCAGACCACAATGCTATGAAACATGAAGTCAGACACAAGAAAAAATTTGGAAAGACCTCAAATACATGGAGGTTAAAGAACATCCTACTAAAGAATGAATGGGTTAACCAGGAAATTAAAGATGAAATAAAAAAGTATATATGGAAGCAAATGACAATGAAAACACAACTGTCCAAACCTGTAGCAAAGACAGTCCTAAGAGGGAAGTATATTCAAGCCTATAAGAAGCATAAAATTCTCAAATACAAAACCTAACCTTACACCTAAAGAAGCTAGAAAAGGAACAGCAAATAAAGCCTAAAGCCAGCAGAAGAAGGGAAATAATAATTAGAGCAAAAATAAATTATATAGAAACAAACAACAACAACAAAAAACAAACAAAATAAAAAAAAAACTGATCAATGAAACTAAGAGTCAGTTCTTGGAAAGAATGAATAAAATTGATAATCCCTTAGCCAGAATTATCAAAAAGAACCGAGAAAGGACCCAAAGAGATAAAATCACAAATGAAAGAGGAGGACAGATCACAATCAACACTACAGAAATACAATCATAAGAGGCCACTATGAAAAATTATATGCCAACAAACTGAGCAATCTGGAAGAAACAAATTCCTAGAAACTTACAAATTACCAAAACTGAAACAAGAATAGAAAATTTGAACAGACCTATAACCAACAAAGAAATTGATTCAGTAATCAAAAATCTCCCAAAAACAAGAGCCTTGGCCCAGATGGTTTCCCAGGGGAATTCTACCAGACATTTAAGGAAAATTAATACCTATTCTTCTCCAACTATTCCAAAAAAATGGAAATGGAAGGAAAACTTCCAAGTTCATGCTACAAAGCTAACATTACCCTGATTCCAAAACCAAAGACCCCACTAAAAAAGAGAATGACAGGCCAATATTCCTGATGAACACAGATGCAAAAATTCTCAATAAAATTGTAATAAATTGAATTTAACAGTACCTTAAAAGATTTTTCACCATCATCAAGTGGGTTTATTCCTGGGCTGTAGGGTTGGTTCAATATTCACAAATCAATGTGACATATCATATCAATAAAAGAAAGATAAGAACCATATGATCATGTCAATAGATGCAGAAAAAGCACTTGACAAAATACAGCACCCATTCTTGATAAAAACCTGCAACAAAGTAGGGATAGATGGAACATACCTCAACACCATAAAGGCTCTATACAAAACACCAACTGCTAATATCATCCTCAATGGGAAAAAACTGAAAGCCTTACCCCTATGGTCAGAAACAAGACAAGGATGTTCACTCTCACCATTACTATTTAACATAGTACTGGAAGTCTTAGTCTCAGCAATCAGACAACAAAAAGAAATAAAATGTATCCAAATTGGCAAGGAAGATGTCAAACTCTCACTGTTTGCAGATGACATGATTCTTGATGTAGAAAACCCAAAAGACTTACCAAGAAATTGCTAGAACTAATACATGAATTCAGCAAAGTCACAGGATATAAAATCAATTTACAGAAATCTGTTGCATTTCTATACACCAATAATGAAGCAGCAAAAAAAGAAATTAAGGAATTGATCCCATTTCCAATTGCACTGGAAATAATAAGATACGTATGAATAAATCTAAATAAAGAGATAAAACATCTGTACTCTGAAAACTATAGAGCACTTACGAAAAAAATTGAATAGGACCACAAAGAAATGGAAAAGCATTCCATGTTCACAGATCAGAAGAGCAAATATTGTTAAAATGTCTATACTACCCAAAGCAGTCTACACATAATGCAATCCCTATCAAAATAGCACCAGCATTTTTTCACAGAACTAGAACAAACAATCCTAAAACTTGTATGGAACCACAAAAGAGCCCAAATAGCCAAAACAATTCTGAAAAAGAAAAACAAAACCAGAGGGATCACAATTCTGGATTTCAAGCTATATTACAAAGCTGTAGTGATCAAGACAGTATGGTACTAGCACAAAAACAGACAGATCAATACAACAAAATAGAAAACCTGGAAATGGACCCACAAGTATATGGTCAACTAACCTTCAACAAAGCCCGAAAGAATATCCAATGGTAAAAAAGCCTCTTCAACAAATGATGGATAGAAAACTGGACAGCAACATGCAAAAGAATGAAACTGGACCACTTTCTTGCACCATACACAAAAAAATAAATTCAAAATGGATGAAAGATCTAAATGTGAGATAGGAAGCCATAAAAATCCTGGAGGAGAACACAGTCAGCAACTTCTTTCACCTCATCCAAAGCAACTCTCAGGTCCATTGTTTTTAGTTTAAAATTTTAAAATGTCCAGGAGAGAGAATATAAATGACCCAATTTATATTCGGAGGATACTACTGAAAAAAATTTGCCATTGCCAAGAAAGCAAAGTCATATTGGAGCAGACATGGCTGATGGCAGCTGGGACTCCTTGCCTATGGATCAGAGTGTGTTGAATTACTGGGAGCTGGGCAGCCATTCAGAACGTGTCCATTATACTGCCCATGGGTGTGATGTGAGGCTTCATGCTTAACCAATTCTCCCTTCTTCCCTGACAACACACACATAAAATGGCGCCACAGAGTCCAGATTCCAGCAGGAAAGCCCAGGATGACACCAAAATGAGTCCAGGATGTTTCATGCACCCTCGCCAGTGCATTTATTCATTCAAACACCAACATCACCCTATAAAAGTTCTGCATTAGTGAATAAATAAGAATGGCTTGTTATTATTGTAACAAAGCCAAGTCTCTGCTTTTTTTTACTTTATAATTGTATGTGAAATAATAGTTTAAACTATATAAGAAAAGCTTCTCTTAACCAAATAAGGATTTCCCAGACAAACCACCTAACCTACACCAAACTTAACAGACCCTCTTTCTTCTTAATAACTAACACAAAGATGGATTTGGTCTGAATTTAGTCCTAACACAAACTTGGAATTAAAGTTTGAAAGAACTTTTTTTAATGTAATAAACAACTACCCCAGCTATGACACAGATATAAAAGGAAAGCACATTAGCATGCGTGGAATAGCCAATTAGTCAAAAACAGTATATGTATATGTTCTTCCAAACACAAGCTTATGGAAAATTCCTAGGAAGTTCTCAGCACCAGGGAAAACTGGAAATCAGAATGCTTCTTTCCAGATAGTCATCATTTTCAATGGTAACCAAACTGAAATGCAAAGAGATCATTAAGCATCTCAAGATAAAATGTGACGGGGCAGAATGAGTTAGGGGTATGTGAGTCACCATAATAGCCCACAGCAAGTTTGCATCAGGAGCCCAGCCCTGCCGCTGGAGGCTCCACCAAATATCCATGGCTTGGGCTGCTCAGTCTCCTTCACAATGTCCTTGAATCCCAAACACACAGGAGTCCAGGTATCATGAAGGAACAACTATATATTCATACAGTTCACAATGTGGTTGGGGAGAGGAGATAAAATAATGGACACCTAAAGTGCCAAAGTATATAATGACTATCCCACAACAATGCAGATTTATCTTAGTTTGGTTTCCTCCAGAAGCTGAATTTGAGACAAGGAATTCAAGTGCAAATACTTCGAGAGGTGCAGGAAAAGAGCAGTACAGGAATGGTAACTGAGACGGGGATGAGAAGGCAGACAATAAAGGACATGTCCACAAGCAAGTTAGCCCCACCAGCAGCTGGGGCTCAACCTCCATCCAGGAGCCTTTGAAGGACATCCATCAAGATTATGCCACCCACAGTGAGGGAAGGTGGGCATTTATACAGCAACTCTCATCAGTCATTGGTTGAGGGTTACGATGGGGGAAAAGAGGAAAGTGTCAATAGTTGGGAATTCAGGCCTGGTGGGCATATGGACAAACTGGCTGCAACAGTCAGGAAAAGTCCTCAGCAAGTGAGATGTGTTCTGGGAATTGAATGCAGTTCACCTATAATGACGTGATAAGACTTGAAAGGATAGCATGGGCATTGACAGCCACTGCTACAAAGTGGAGTGGCATGGCACATGAGCCCGGATGGCTCAGTCGGTTGATCGTCCCACTCTTGATTCCAGCTCAAGTCATGATCTCAGGGTCATGAGATGAAGCCCTGCTTCCTTCTGGGCTCCACACTCAGTGAGGAGTCTACTAGAGATTTTCTCTCTCCTTCTCCCTCTTCCCCTCCCTACCACTCTCTCTCTCTCTCTCTCTCTAATAATAAATAAATAAATCTTTAAAAAGGAAGTGACAAATTACAGAAAGCACAGTAGGTGTGACCCCAGTACACCTATGTTTGAGGCCAAGATCAGTAATACCTACTCTTGGGGATGTTGTGAGAAGCAGATGCAAATAGATGCACCCCCTACAAAATAAAGCATAACGTGCATGGTAGCCATAATCATCAACTGACTACTTTCAGAACTGAGGTACTAAACCTTATATTGGAAAAGGATATAGTCTTTGGAGTCACAGTCTTCGGTTCCAGTCCTAGGTCTACAACTTTCTGACTATAGGACTTTGATTCAATGACTTCAAACTCTCTTTATCTATCAAATGGGACCAATTAATAACACCTAACTCCTAATGTTGCTTGGAATTAGAGGCACTTAAGCATGTAAACCATCTAAGACAATGTCTGACAAATGGTACAAATCCAAATCTTATCTGTCATTATCATCATCTTCCATATTACCATTAAATAGAAATCTGTATTGGGTCAGACTACCATAACCAAATACCCTAAGATAGATGGGAAATATATTTTCCCACAGATCTGATAACTGGGAAATTCAAGAGCTTGGTGCTGGCCAATTCAGCTTCTGGTAAAATCTGTTTTCTTGGTTTACAGATGGCTGCCTTCTTGCTGTGTCCTCACATGACAGAGATTGAGGGACATCTGTCTCTCTTCCTCTTCTTAGAAGGCCACTAATCCCATCATGAGGCACCCTGATCATAGCCTATTCTAACCCAAATGGCATCACAAAGGTCCCACCTCCAAATACCATCACCTTGGGGGTTAGGGCATCAAAATATGAATTTGAGGGGGAATACAAAGATTCAGTCCATAACATTCTTTTTTTTAAGATTTTATTTATTTATCTGACAGACAGAGATCACAAGTAGGCAGAGAGGCAGGCAGAGAGAAAGGGGGGAGGAAGCAAGCTCCCTGCTGAGCAGAGAGCCCTGATGCGGGGCTTGATTCCAGGACCCTGGGATCATGACCTGAGCCGAAGGCAGAGGCTTAACCCACTGAGTCACTCAGGTGCCCCCATAATATTCTTTAAGAGTTATTCTCCACTGATGCATGTTAAAAGGTAGTATACAATGACAACAAATGGATAGGTAGAATAACAGAAAGAAAGAAAGAAGATTATAAGGCAATGAGTGGAGATAGTGGAGTGGTTAAAAAATTTTTTTTTCATTTTATGTAACTCTGTTTCCAGGTCACCTAAAAGCAAATGTTCAATGTTTTCTCCTTGTACGCAGTATTGTCTGTGTTGCTTGCTAGTGGACAGCTAAATTACACTAGCAAACAAATGCAACAAGGAGAGTACAGTGTCTATGAAACTGAAACCAAATCCTATTATGGCAAACCATTTTTCTTTAATGTCTGCTTCTCTGCTCTAGTAAATAGGACATAGAGAACATAATTGAATATTTGGTGATTGAAAATCTTTCAGTGTCTGTGGATTCTCATCAGTTTTCATCACACAGCCTGTAGGTGTACTTGTGGGATAGCAACAGATCAGACAGAATCATTAATGGCTGTAAGGTACTCTCAGAGGCTTTGTTTTGTCTTTGCCCTTTAAAAAAAGTAAACAATAACAGTTTGGTAAAGATTTTGTGAATTTTCTCTGTCTGATTGAGATGGGGGGGTTGTTTACTGATCTCTGAATGAAATGAGCTTTCTCTTTCTCTGTACACAGTGTGGAGTCCCTAAGCATTTGGGGACTAGATATGTTCTACACCTGAAGAGAGGGTTAGTGTGCCCAGCCTTTTGTCCAACTATGGAGCCTATAGGCATTCATCCAGGGGAATCCTCTCCTAGATGTGTGTTCTGAGTCCTTCAGTGAAGACTTGTTCATATGATCTATGCCCACCCTACTCCAATGGGCTTTGCTCTGGCCTCTCCTCCTTTTCCCAATTCTGCCTTTACATAAGACTCTTTCCTAAAGCAATGAGATATCCCAGGATGCAGTTCCTCATGACCTATCCTGTACAATCTCCTCCCAGCTATATTTCAGAATTCTGGAAGTTGTAGTCTGCAGATGGACCTCTTAATGGATATCAGAAAGGAGGAGTCTTGAGGGGAAGTGTAGGAGATTTGGGAGACAGGTCACAGACCTATCTTGTTCAGAAGAGAATTCCTACACAAATGAAAACCGCTACCTGATTCATCAACTGGGGAGGACTCCGAGTCCAGAGTCAAGGGCGATCATTGACCTTCATCAAAGTTTTCTCCTCTCTCTGTAATATACTGGCTCAGTGAGGGGGTGGAGTTTGTGAAGCCATAGAATGCTCTTCAGAATCTAATCCCAACCATGTTGCAGGAAAAGTAGTCTAGCTGGACTCAACTATTTTTGTTTTCTCCTCAGTTTATAGCTTTGGTATCAACTTTTTGTGGTTATTTGTGATAAATTAAAAGGAAGTTTAGAGGATACTTATCAGGTCTTACTTATCAGTTACCATAGCTGTGCAGAAATACCAGAATAAGCATACTAAATTTCCAGTTACAGTGAAAGTTACACACATAAGTGAGGGTGTAACCTAACCATCAGCCAAAGTGGCTGAGAACATAGTAAAATAGTGCCAGCTTCTGTGCATTAAAGCTCTTTGTACCTGGCTCATGAGAAAACCTTCAAAACCACCAGTTATTGAAACCAACAGCCATTCAGTTCTTCCTCCTTAAACAACCCAATTTTTAGGTGGGTACATTACAACCCAAAATAAAAGATTCACTTCTTCAGCCTTCCTTGTTGCTAAGAGGGACCATATAACTAAATACTAGCTACTAAAAACTTGAAATACTAGATAGGACTTCCAGGATTTTCCCTGAAAGGAAGGCACTGCACTCTTCTTCCATACTCCATCCTACTGCCTGGAATACAGACAGGGTGACTGGAGCTCTAGCAACATCTTAGAACATGAGGATGAGGGGCACTGGGTGGCCCAGTCAGTTAAGCATTTGGCTCTTGATTTTGACTCCACACTCAGCAAGGAGTCTTCTCTATCACTCTCTCTCCTTCTCTCTCTCTCCCTCTGCCCTTCCCTCTGCTCATGCCTTCTTTCATTATAAATAAATAAATCTTTAAAAAAAAAAAGGGGGGGGTGAGGGTTATGTGCTAGCAATAACAGAGCAGAGAGCCTGGGTCACCAAGAACTTTCTTGAGTCCCTATTCCAATCTTATGTTTCTGAGTAACAAACCAACAAAAATTTGGTGGCACAGAACAACAGCAATTAGTTACTATAATTGTTGCTCAGGGGCCTAAGGATTGACTAAGCCTAAGGAGTCAGTCCTTGCTCAGGATTTCTCATGTGGGCTGGCTTCAGCTCGTGGACTTCCTCACATATGTGAAGGTTAACGCTTACTATTGGCCCCAATCTGGCAGCAGCTCTAAGCTGGAACACCTACACATGGCTTCCCAGTGTGGCCTGGACTTCCTCCCAGTGTGGCCTGGACTTCCTCCCAACATGGCAGCAGAAACAAGCAAGTGTTGTATAACCCTCTGTGACCTAGCCTCGGAAAATACAGTGTCACTCCTGCTATTCTCTGTTGGTTGAGGCAATCACAAGTTTTGCCCAGGTTCAAGGAGAGGGGTCTCATATTTACCTCTGGGGGAAGAGAACAGGGAATGGCAAGATCATAATTTAAAAAGAGCAGAAGATATTGTTATAGCTCTCTTTGAAAGATAAAATCTGCCATAACCCCATACTAGCCCTGAATTACCTACTTCCAGATTTATGTTATGGAAGAAACAAACATCTATCTTGTTTAAGCCAATGTTGTTATGGATTTTTCTATTATGTGCAGACCAACCTGATCCTAACTGATACAGCTCCCAAGGCCATCACTCATAGTTGCTGTACATTTACTTTACACACAACTCTAACCAGCTTGTTTCATCTAGACTCTCCTTCTAAAGAAGATTGATGACAAATGAAGAGAAAGGGGGGAAATGCTGTTAGAATCCAGCCAGGCACACCCATGGCAACAAAAAAACTGAAGAAAGAAAGGGAAAAGTCAGAAAAAGTCAACCCCATTACTTTCAAGAGGCACAACTGTCCGTGGTCATTCATTAAAAAGACAAGCAGCAGTCTATGAGTCGAAAAACCCTAGACATTATAACCAAATTTAGAAAAACTCAAGAATTAATGAGGGCCCTAAAATATTAAAAAGGGATAGAGGTTTATTCATGACAGTCCTATTACAGATAATTTTTGTACGTATTATTCCTGAAGACTATCTCTGTGAAAAGATTTTTTGTTGGTTTTTCCAAATGTGATTGCATATTCTTATACTCTTAAGAGAATCCATGAGAGATAACTTACTCTCAATTACATTTTTTAATTAAATAAAGGAACAAACAAAGAAAGCAGAAACGCATTCTTCATTCAGGAAGAAATGTTCAAATGAAGCTCAGGGCACACACTGGGTTTTGTATCCGGAGGGGTTCCTGCATAGCTGCCTGTCCCTGTACTGGGGTCACACCAGCATCCTTTCCCTGGAAAATGACACAACAGGTTCTTTCAGTAGGAAAGCCCACAGTCTGCAAAATCACCCCGGTCGCCACCTTCACATTTACAAACTAGAGTTAGCATCATCTTTCACAGTTAATGATTCTGTTTTGTTTGGGGCCTCAATATTTTTCTTGTTTTTCCTGCTTCGAAAATGCCTTGGAATTAACCAATACTAAATTCAGCTTAGAAATTAAGAAAAATGAAGTGTTCCTCAGCTAACATCTTCCTCCTTCCATCAACCTCAAAGGGGAAAACATTTCTTTTTGAACTGTAAATCTACTTCCTCACTAGCAGTGTTAAAAAAATAAGAACCTAATTCCTAGGCATACGTAAGTCCTTCCCTTCTTGATTCTATTTGGCTTTGCTGAATAAGTCTCTACAAACACTTCAGTGTCTCATTTCCACTAGCCTTCAGAATTTTCTACACTTCAGTATATTCAGAAATAAGAGTAACACTTGCCCAAAAAATGGCTCCTTTTTGATTGTTACCGGCATCCACTGCTCCATATCCAAGCCACAAGGCATTGCTCGGACAGACCCCTACCTTCCTGTAGTTTCTATTTTAACGAGCTATCATACATTAATTTATTAATGTTAATTAAGGTCTTTAATCCTCCAACTTCTCTATTTAGGATACGTCAATGTGTCCACCACAGGAAAGATCTAGATAAAGATGACTTAGCTTTTTGAAATGTTTGGCTGCTTTAGAAAAGATCATACCTGAATCGGGTTAAATCCACCTGGTTTTGAATAAGGGCCGTGAGCTGGCTTTGGTGGTCTTGTACCTAAGACAAGAATACAAGCTGCAGCTCTGAATCTAGAACTGAGTTTAAAAACTGATTTTTAAAAATTTTAAAAATCTGAAATGTTGACTAGCACGACAAGAGAAGGCCAAAAGTGCGGATGGAGGCTGGCTGTGTGCGATGGGCTCAGTGAGGAGGGCAGAGGAGGCAATGGCAGCAAGTAGCAACTTCTGCAGAAACCGCTGATTGGTTTTATATATGAGACATCGTTAAAGTGTTACCTTTTGCATTTTCCCCTTCACCACAAATTTAATAACTTTATTTCCACCGCAGCTCCATCAATTTTAGTTTGGATGTGCTGTGATTCACTTCCCCAGAGCGTTTGCATAATACGTATCCCGCAGGTTTCATTTCTGTAAATCACTGCTTTTCGGGGAGAAAGGGGGTGGATTGCAGGCACGCTCCAGCCTTTGAGTTAAGTTTTGAGACCAAAAGGAGATTGCATATCCTGATTGCTAAGTTATCTCTGCAGTTCACTGAGAAATTATTTTCCCTATAACACTTCCGTTTGTATATTCGATAAAGTTAGTATCTGTGAAATCAGTTGATTCTCACTGCACTCAATTATACAGGAATAGACAGAAGATTGACTTCCTGGTATTGACAAGAAAGAACTCTCAATGTCTTTTGACTTATTATCTCTGGCAGTTGGAAAGAATTACAATAACACATAAAATTACTTCACAGGGTATGTTTAGAGAGCAAAGAAAATTAATGGAGGATGGATTCTTAGGGTATTTTTGCCTTTTGACAAAGATTTCTATTGCCTGTCAAACACTTTCTCTGAAACGAACTGGAGAAACACAGTGTAAATTGATTTATCCACACCTCAAGAAATACCTGAGGTTTAATTGCCTCTGCAATATTTATGCTTACATAAATAATTCAATGGCAAATTAATCCAGCTTTTGTAATTACCTCCTATAGAGGCACATGGCTCAGTCCCGAGAACTTAATTGCGGCTTGATGAAGGTATTTAGGTCACTACAGCCAATAAACCATATAGAAATTTTCAAAGACATAAAGGAAAGAAATCCATAGCTTTCAAGACTAAGCTCTTAGGAAGAAATATAGTATTTGTGGTTGATCCTGACCACTGTGGGCTTCAGGAAACATAGCTCTATTAATGAACTTTCTAAAAATATGTTGTTCTCCACCTCATCCATGAGCTCATAGCACACTGGACCCTTAAATCCGCAGCTGGGAGACACACTTCCCTAATCAGCATATGTCCCACATGACAGGGTACAAACAGCTATCTCCTCCATAGTATCTTGTGCATCACCTGTAGCCAGCCGACATCGAGCCTCTAGTCTCTTCCATTTTGCTCACCATCTACTTCTCCTCAGAACCAAAGCTATAGTCCTGGACACAAATTTCAGGTCGACCGAGGGGAGGTAGGTGAGCTCAGTGCTGATGTCTTACTGGATCCAATGACAATTTGCTCTTTTTCCAAGAATTTATATTTTAAAAGCCAGGAGTACACACCCCCCCTCAAAACATAAAGATAAAAATCGTACACCCTGTCATTGACTAGTTAGAATTGTAACTAAAATTGCCATAGAATTTTATAGCTTATTAAATGGTATGGTTGCCTTACCTGCTTACCCTATTCCTAACTGGAATGGGAAGGAACTTGTGTACCTCAGTTGCAGAGATAAAGAAGTACAGGTTCAAAGAGGCTGATAATAATTTGTAGAGCCAAGCTCAAATGCGGATTTTCTCATCCTACCCTGCATGCACTCCAAGGGGAGGGACTTTGGTTCACTACTCTCTATCCAGACCTAGAACAGTGTCTGCATGTAGTAGGTTCTCAGGAAATATTTGTGCAAACGAATGGATTGTAAGTCCCATGCTCTGCTCGGCACCCCATTGTCTTCCTGGTAAACATGATCCTTCCACACTCCATTCTCCTTCCCACGTCCAGGCTGTCCTTCACATTTTGGGGATTATCATAGAGACTTCAAAACAACACCAACGTCTCCATCACAGAGCCTTCCCTCACGACTCTGCTCATATCAGATTATCTCGTAATTGAGCATCTCGTCATGCCCTGTCTGAAGTTGGCTTCCAAATGTATGTGGGTCTTGTCTCCCAGAGCCTCACGTCTTCTTATTTCAGCCAAGCCAGGTGTGTCTGTGTTAATCTACAGATGGGACCCATTCGTACTGAAGATTCAAGAGCTAAACAGCAAAATGTTGGCAAGGCAGCAAGCCGAATCCTTTTAACTCTTGCTGCTCCAGAGGAGAGTGAACAGTGGAAGAGAGGAAGGAGACACAAAGCCACAGGGAAGGATTCTTCTAGGTCCCAGTCAATCCTTTTCCTGCTAAAAGCTACAATGGCCTAGGAGACCTCACAGCCACAGAAGGAGGGAAGAGAGTTCATTTTATAGCAAGTGTTTTGCATGGTATATTTAGAGTAAGAAGAGCTGCACCTTCCTGAGCTTGTGCAGAAATAAGTCACGCCACCTGGTTGATGGCTTCCTCAATATTCTAGCGAGGAGGAATCCATGAGGAACGCCAGCACCAGCCAGGGGCTCTGCCTGTAAATGATTTTTAAATGTATTTGGGTTTGGGAGTGCTGTTTAAGTAAACAGCTTTGCTTTTGTCATGATGTAGATAAACTCATCCTCAGTTTTTAATTTGCATGACAGAGTTAAGAACATTCTCAGGTGCATTTAACAAGGTTGTGGTCACTGTTCCAGTGACTGGACTGAGCTGACCAATGAGGACACTGACTGAGCAGGCTAGTTCTTAGAAACCTGACAGCAGTCTGGCCCGAATGAACTGAATGAGAACATGTAAGAAATCCTTGACTCAAGTGCCTTCCTTTTTCTCTGCACCCTTCATATTCTGGTATGCAGGTGCAGATAGACTTGGCTGGACCCCAACCCTTCCCTCCCCATATTCTGGGCTAGTTCCTAGTACCACCAGCTGCAGATGATATTTTTGAGTAACTCTCTACCTACATAAACTGACGGTGTCTTCCTACTCCACTACATCCTATCTGCACCTTCTGGGTGCTCCCTTGGTCTCGTTGAAACTCAGGAGCTGTGTCCAATATTTCTCCTTTATCCCCTTCAAGTGTAGGCAAAGGGCTAATGTTCTCTATGTGTTTATTGAATGAAAGCTCACTCAAGTTTAAGTTTAGGAATGACTAAATACTTTCAGATATTGAAATATGACAAAACATGGTTTCTTAACCTGTAATCTGTAAATGGATTTCACTGGGCCTCCCTTCAAATTGTATGAAAATTCTCATGCTGGATACAAATGTTCATTTTGCTGAGAGGAGCATAATTAACTATTATCAGCTTCTTAGCTGGATCCTACTACCAAAAACATAGAGTTCTGCTATCAAAAACTCTCTAAAGCCTGGGGTGGGGGGAAGGCAAAAAGATCTCATCCTTTTAAAAAATAGATGATGTTTCTGTAGAGTCAACAATACTCTTTGTTATATAAGGCCCAGTCTGGAATCAGGGGAGAGGAAGACAAAAGGATGTCACTGCAGACCCGGATTTCTTCTAAAGCAATATTTACAGACTTTGTTACATCAGAGAACCCACTCTAATAGTCACACTTGGACAGCCATGGGCATAGCCTCATCCAACTGCAGGACGTCTAGAGAAAGCATGTAGCAAAATTAGCTCCTTTCTAAAAAGCAAGGGTAAAGAGTCTCTTCTGAGAAATATTTGAGGGCTCCATCAATTCTCCTAAGAGCCTCTCTTAGTCTTTTGATATTCAAATCCTTCTCTTTTGAAGGGCCTCTCCTACCATCCTCACAGCTGATTTTCCTTTCTTTAGTTGTTAACTGGTCTAACTCTGCCAGATTCACATTTCTCAAAGCCCCCAGCAGTGCTTGCAGGAAATCCCACATCTTTTGTAAGATTCAGTTTCACATTTCCACTGGCCTTGTTTTTGCATTGAAACATGGGGTGTTGACACACTGCATGGCTAACACAAGATGAAGCAGGTAGGGGTATCTAAGAGCAGATATTTTATAATTGCTCAGTCAATTAGTGAATATTTTTATGCAGCTATGTTCTACAACATGGTGACTGCTATGACTCATAATAAGTATTCAGATAATCAGGACCCCCCCCCATACATCAAAATGTTTAACAAAAGCGATCTCTAAGTGGTGGGATTATGGGTAATAAAAAAGATAACGGACATTAATTGAGCATTCACTATGCGTGCTAAGCACTTTACAAACATGACCTCAGTTAATATTCACAGAAACCCCCCAAGAGAGCTGCTATTATTTTCCTTCTTCTCAAATGAGGAACCTGAGGTTTAGAGAGGTTAAAATACTTACCCAAGGTCACAGTGGGAAGTGGCAGGGCTGGGATCTAACTTGGTGAGTCTGACTTTAGAGTCCAGACTCTTAACCTCCCACTTACTTGTACTTTCTTCTTCCACACAAAGAAAATTTATTACTAGTACATAAAGGGGGAAAATGATTATTTTTTTTAAGATTTTATTTATTTATTTGACAGAGAGAGAGAGAGAGAGAGATCACAAGTAGGCAGAGAGGCAGGCAGAGAGAGGGGGAAGCAGGCTCACCACCAAGCAGAGAGCCCGATGCGCGGGGCTCGATCCCAAGACCCTGAGATCATGACCTGAGCCGAAGGCAGAGGCTTAACCCACTGAGCCACCCAGGCACCCTGGAAAATGATTATTTCTTAAAACCACTGAGTAAAACTATCACCTTGTACAGCTTTTCAAATGCATATCCCCCAGTCTGTTTATGGTCCATTTGATAAATATCAACTATCAAAGTTTATTTCTCTGGGATTTTATTAGAAGTGGCACTTAAATTTCATTTTTAAAAATGAACATTTCAGACAAATGTTTTCAGCCACTAACCAATCTCTCGCTAGAAGCCTGTGCCATTTGCTGTTTGCAAAGTTCCTCTTTTGGTAAGAATACTAACTCCCCTCTTGCTCCTAGACTCAAAACTAAGCTCACACAGAGAGAGCTAAACTAAAGAGGAAGGGCTAGAAACTGCATTCTGTCCCGCGGGGGACAAGAAAGATTTAGAATTTGTATTTAATCATTTGTTCAGTGGATTTTAAACATTACTTGTATAGATTTCCATTCATTTTACATGTTATTAATATTAATACTTTATTCATAATATTTATGTAGTAATGTGATTGTATTAGAGTTCTCCAGAGAAACAGAACCACTAAGATATATAGAGATACATATATAAAAGGAGATTTATTATAGGAATTGGCTCACAGAGTTATGGAGGCCAAGAAACCCACAATTGGCCCTATCTGTGGTCTGCACCCTGGATACCCAGGAAAGCTGGTGGAGTAATTCAGTCCAAGACAGTAGACCTGAGAAGCAAAGGGAGTCAACGGTGCAACTCCCTGTCTAGGGGAGGGATAGAGAGTAAGTCCCAGAGTCCAAAGTCTTAAGAACCAGGAGCTCCAATGTCCAAGGGTAGGAGAAGATGGATGTCCCAATTCAAAATAAAAGAGAACTCACCATTCCGGCACATTGTGTTCTACTCAGGCCCTCAACAGATTGAATGATGCCTGCCAACTCTGGTGAGCACAATTTTCTTCACCCAATGTACTCAATTAAACATACTTTCTTCTAGAACATCCTCACAGATACATCTAGAAGTATGTCTTTACCTGCTCTCTGGGGATCTTTGAGCCCCGCCAAATTGACACATAAAATTAAGAATCACAAGGGCACCTGGGTGGCTCAGTCAGTTAAGCATTGAACTCTTGATTTTGGCTCAGGTCATGATCTCAGGGACATGGGATCAAGCCTTGTGTCAGGTTCTACAGTCAACAGGGAGTCTACTTGAGATTATCTATTTCCCTCTCCTTTTGCCCCTTCCTCCCTCACCCCTCAAAAAATAAATAAATAAATCTTAAAAAAAAAATTAATCATCCCAGTGACCATGGATACTTCAAAGAGCAGGGACCATAGGAAAACCACATATGTCAGGCTGTTCAAAATATCTGTTGGGAGCTTTGAGTAGGAAACTATAGGATGGGAATGATGTTAAGAGGAGGAACAGGGATGGGGTATACTTCAAACAGACTTTGGGAATGATAAAGAGATAATAGAATATGGCCTCAGGAGGCCAACTAGGGAGGGCTAATATTTCTCCTCTGCACAGCACTGTGGGCAGCACTTCTGTGGTCGTGTGGGTGGTAGCCAGTACAAAGGGAGCTTGTCCATGCTCTGATGCCATTAAGATGGAGTAGCTTAGAACATCAGATTTATATGTTAAGAAGGAACTAGCAGAATCCCCAGTGCCTTACATGACCCTGAGTAGCAGCACATCAGTCTTACTGAAGACTGGTTGGATTTTTTCAGTTTTCTTTCTAAGAAGCCAATATTTTGAAGACATAACCTTGGACTGAATAAACCTATGGATGAAAGGACTCTAAGGGATGAAAACGAGAATCTGATACTGAGATAATGGCCTTACTGGTACCACAGGCTGCTGAAGCAGAAGTCACTAGATATACTTACAGAGCTTATGTGCTCTTTTATATGATTTTTTTTACCTTAGTTTAATTGATTTTTATGCAACAGAAGTATGAGAGGTTTTTATATTTATATAATTAAGCCTATCAGCTTTGTTTATAATATTTTTATATTGCTCTCACATTAATAATAATTTATAGCCCTAAAGCATACCCTGTGTGCTAAGCATTAGGCTAACTACTTAAATTAGATAATTTCATTCAACGCAACAATAGGTCTAACTTTGTTGCCCTTCACAACCAGGATAATAAGCCCTTTTCATATCTTATAATATCATAATTTTTTTAATAATTCACAAATTTTTACTTACAACCTGAAAGGACTAAGACACCAAGCCCTACTGCATAGAAGTTCAAAAGACCTTATTTCCAGCAATGAAATGTGACCAGAAGTGATGCGTGCCATGTCCAGGCCAAGGCTTTTTTTTTTTTTTTTTTTAGATTTATTTATTTATTTGAGAGAGAAAGAAAGACAGAGAGTATAAGTGGGAGGGGCAGAGGGAGAAGGAGAGAGAGAATCTTAAGCAGACTCCCCACTGAGCACAGAGCCCAACAGAGCTCGATCTCATAAGCCTGAGATCATGACCTGAGCTGAAATCAAGAGTCCAATGCTTAACCAACTGAGCCACGCAGGTGTCCCCAGGCCAAAACTTTTTAGAAGAGAGTCTGCCTCCTCCGCACTTTCTTTCTCCCTTTGGCCAGGTAGATGAAGAAGACAGAAGACAAAAGAAGAAGGCTACCCAGTGAACTTCCTGAGAAAACGGGCATATTCTGTACCTGTACTATCTCATATGGTATCCCCTAATCACACGTGAACCTTTGATATCTAGTTAGGACAACTGAGGAATTGAGTTTTTAATTTAATGTACTCTAATACCTCTGGTAAAGTATTTCTAATTAATTTAAATTTGTTATGGAATTCATCAAATAGAGTACTTGAGGGTTGAGATTGAAAATAACATGGGAAGGAATTGGAAAATGTAAATGTTCCCTAAATTGGTAGATTTGTTTGGCAGGAGTCAAATAGTTGCCAATAATTTGTGAATCAAAATAAAGCAAAAACAAAAAAAATCCCATAAACTCTTGATATAGTTACAGTTGATATTTCCACAGTTTCCTTCTGACTGGGTAACAAATTAAACTCCCCTTTACTACAGAATTAATTTGCCTCTCCCACCGGTAAATAAATTACCATTTTGAGGCAGCCTGACGTAAGGTACACAGGCATAAAGCCACCTTTTGAAAAATCTCTTGGTTCCCTAGAGCATTTGTATCTTTTATTTGTATTTATTATTACAACCCAATGCTTCTAATGGCTGTGAAACTCAGCTGCTCGGCACACTTTCAGAACAAATAACGACAGTGGAGTAGCTTCTGAACATCACTGCCATCCGTTACTCTCAAGGCAGCAAGACCAGTGCCCTGCTTTATAAATGGGTTTATGCTAAAGTTCTAGAAAGCAAGCTTTTATTCTGCCAATAGAGTGCTGAAAGAAAACATGGAGCATACACTCTTAATGGGCTATTAACATTTTAACTGGGAAGCCGGAGACAATGCTGGCCCATGGCTCCCTTTCACACTCTCACGTGCAGAAATCAGTCACAACTGAAAAGAATACTTAGCCATTCTAACCCCAGAAAACTCTGATTGCTTTTTAGCTTCTGTTTATTTTACAAATAGCTCCAGCTACCACTGGGAAAGGCTTTGGTGATGAGTATAAAAGGTAGTGGGGTCCTCACAATGGAAGGGGTTGCCAGTTTCATGAAAGGCAAGTCTATGAGAATGATCTGTGTCTCAGCCACCTTCAGGTTTCTCAAGCACCTTCCTTTGGGAGGACCTCTTGGCTCTTGGTTGCAGAGACTGTGACTCAGAGTCCACATTCATATTGTGGCTCCTTGTCTTACTAGCTTTGTGACCATGGGCAGGTCACCTCCCTGAACCTCAGTTTCCTCTTCCCTGTGCAGATCAGGGGTGCGGCATACTGTAATTGCCCATCATTGGGATTCAATACGTGTAGCTATTCTCTTTTTCCGGCGACGTCTCGCTCCTCCTCTTATGGAACACCACTCCTCACATGGACAACACTGAGTGCCACATGGCAACGTAATCATTTTTAAAACCTCAAAACTCATTCAACTGAAAACAGCCTCATAACATAACTGAGAACTATAAACACATTTTGGGAAGCAGAGAAAAGGAAGCAACTCCAAACAGTGATGTATATGGGTCACTCCATTTATGGATCAGAGACATGGAAGACTCAAAGGTCCTCCAAACAGGTCTGAGCCAGACAATGCTCCTTGTTACCTTGGAAAAAGATTTCACTACTTTCTTTACTTATGCTAATGGTTTGAGTAATAAAGTGCAGTCCCTTTAATTTTATAAAATAAAATCATTATGACCACAGAATGGATAACTACTGCTGGGCCCACCACCTTTCTCCCATTTGTTGTGTTGGATTTCTGTGATTTGCATGTTTGTCTTGTGCTTAATAGGCAGAAATCTGAATGACCTGAAGCTTTTCCCAAGTGGTTCAAATCCAAGGCTTTGATTCAAGTAAGGATTGCAAATGTTGAATATCTGGTGTTTGCCAGGGATCTACCAAGATACTGGAGAAGATCATAGAGGACAGATGTCCCCAAACATAGCCTGATGCAGCCTCACTTCCCAACTTCCCAGCAAATCGCTCTCCCTTTCCTTAGTTATAGTTCAAAGGTCTGAGGAAGGCCTCAAACAGTGAGGGGATTATAAAAGATGTTACCATACAGAAGAAGCCAACGGTATATAAGCATGTTTAAAAAATTATTTCTCCTGTGAGCTGTGCTTTAACAACATACTGTGTTTGTCCATGACAAATTCCTTCCAGCAAGTTTTCTAAGATCCTTCCATTGAACTCTGTCAGCACGGCTTCAAGCCAGGGATCCTGAGCAAAATATAGCTTCTGAGGGGGTGGTACACAAAAATGCAAAAGCATGTGTGGCAAACACAGTTAGCTGTCCAACAAGTATCTGTGCTCCTTTTCCAGAGCTCAGGGTTGCTAAAGGAAGCAGCTGCCCAGTCGGGGAACAGCCACCCCCACCCGCACCCCCACCCCCTGCGTCTAGACGTGGCCCTGTACCTACACCTACTAAGGGGATATGAACAGAAAGGACATGTGTCAGGTCCTGGATGAGACAGCTAAAAAGATGGTGTGCCTCCTCCATGTACTCTCCTCTGGATGTCCAAGCTCAGGGTGACATTGGAAGTCACATGCTGAATACTGCGAAGCCAGAAAAGAGAACGTCTGAATCCCTGACTCATTTGTCAGAGGACAGGAGACTGCCATACCAGAAAACACCCACACTGAACTATTGAGTGAGAAATGAACCACATCAATGGCAACAGCTAATTTACCTCCGTGAACAGCATGAGAAATGAAAATATACTCAATACAATCCTATGTTTCCTTTCCTACAATAGCATCTGGCTGTGGGAGTATACCTAGCTAACAGAAACAATCATTTCACTGCATTAAGCTGTAGCTAGTTCACACAAGTTTGGTGGGGTGTAAATTAGTACAAGCACCACACAAAAGTGTTGGGCAAGATACATTAGAGCTGAACCTTTGCATAGTCTATGACCCAACTACACATAATTTCGTCAAAAATGAGTATGTATATTCACCAAAAACATGTACTCCAACATCATCTGTGCAGACAATGAAATATTCAGCCTTTAAAAATCAGGAAAGTCTGACACATGCTACAACATGGATAAACCTTGAAGACCTTATGTTAAATGAAACAAGGAAATGACAAAAAGAAACTAATGTGTGATTTCACTTATATGAGGCATCCAGAGTAGTCTAACTCATCCAAACAGAAGGTAGAATGGTTGTTGCTACGGGTTGGGGGAAGAGGGGGACGGGGAGATGCTCTTTAAATGGTATATTAGTTTCAGATTTGCAAGATGAAAAGAGTTATGGAGATAGTTTATACGACAATGTGATTGTACTTCACACCAGGGTGGTAGACTTTCCGTTATGCATATTTTACCAAAATTAAACATAAAAGCAAAAAAACAAAACATGTACTAGAGTGTTTAGAGTAGCATAATTCATAATAGCCAGAAACTGGAGACTCACTGAATTTCCTCCCAGAGAAAAATGGATAAATCAGTTGTGGGCTATTCACCCAAAGGGATGTTATACAGCAATAAGAATGCATAATCTATGACACGAAGCAATATGAAGAAATCTTGAAAATATAAGGTGAAGTAGAAGAAGCCAAACCAAAAAAATATATATATATATTAAAAATGTAGTATGATTCCATTTCTGTAAGGTACCAGAATAGGCTGAACTCTTCAATGTTATTAGAAGTCAGGATAAGCATGTGGGTAGTAACTGAATGTAAACCGGGTGAGGGCAGGGAGTATTTCTATACTATTATTATATTTCAATTAAAAAGTTTTATAACAGAATTGTTGAGATGACACATTTCTAAAATTTCCTACATTTTCTCAGAAACGAAAAGAAAACTTACAGACGAAAGGGTAAATGAGTGCAGAATATCCCACCCCCCAAAATATACCACTTTGGTATATTGATTAAGATTACTTAAAAAACAGCAGGTACAGTGCGATCTCCTCTTTCTCCCTAAAAGCAGGAAATAAGTCTCCTCTGTGGAAGGGGCATATCCCTCTACCAGGAAGGCAGAAGGGATCTGGATCACCAGAGACAGGGAATGTAAGGCTGAAAAGACTATATAAAAAGACCTTGTTACTGCATCACTAATTTGCTACCCCAAGCCCAAATCCCTTTGTCTTGTCAATTCTTCACAAATGTAGTGTTTGTCAAAAAGGCATAAAAGCTGCTCACTTTGGTCACTTCTTTGAGTCTCATATTTTTTTTATGGGCCCCTGAATGTATGAAATTAAAATTTGTTTTTCTCCTGTTAATCTGTCATATATAAGTTTAATTAGTAGACCAGGCAAAGAACCTGGAGGGGAAGAAAGGAAAAGCTTTCCTCCCTTACAAGGGGAAAGCAGTCAAAATGCAGCCTGCTCGCCATAGGGCAGTAGAACCTCCAAAGCAGATGAGGCAAATAAATTTTAAAATTTGTATGTGAATGATCAACTTGAATGAAGAACCTTAGAATTCCTTATTATTTATTAAATGGCCCACTTTATACAGGTTACCTACTTCCTCATCAATTTATCATTCTTCTAGGAGAACCAACAAGAAATGTGTTTAACAATTAAAATTCTATGGTAATTTCACACTCAACAATGCTTTGTGTTCATAATTTCAATATTAGATTTGATTGAATATGATTAAATATGGTCTGTGCCTTCCAAAACGGGCGGTACTGTGGATCTAAATGAACTCATTAGTAGCTAATGCTGTAGAGATCTTTCTAAATGCTAATGTTTAGCTGCCTTTGGCTCATTAATTAATTTAAAGATTTATAATTATTAAAGCCTTTGATTCAAGTACATCTATCACTTTTTATTATTGAATAATGCTTATTTGCATGTGAGCATAAAAAATTAAATTATGTCATCCAAAGACAGGAGCAAAATATCAAATGATCATACAGGTTTTATATTTATTTGGAAAGGAAAAAACAGAAGCCAGAGGGGGATGTTCACTTGACCAGCTGGGGAGTTGAGACCATTTGTTACCAAAATAGGAGTAATGAAAACATAAGGAATGATGGGCAAATAATCAATTTAGGAGAATGTCAGCGATATACTAAGTATGAGTACATGGTATATTCAGTATACTATACTGAGTACATGGAAGAGAAGGGGAGCTGGTTTAATTTAAAAATAGTCCCTCCCTAAAAATCCACTCAGAGGAAAACCCAAGGTGACAGGAATAGCCTAAATTCCAAGTCACTCTTTTGGAATCTGATCATTGGAATCTTCTTTCAAGGACTCTAAGATCACCAGAGGTTGTTTAGAAATCAGAACAACTAGAAACATAATGAGAAACTTTTAGATATTTAAACTTTAGGTATTTAGATATTTAATGATTTTCTTCCATACTCAGGGTAAGGATTAGAAGAGACAGTCACCTACAAAATGGTGCATTGAGATAGGTCTAATATTCCTTCCAGGTCACCATCATCACAAACTCAAGAGTCCTATCCTATAAACAAATTAATGTCATATTCTCATACTTAAGAGTGAAGGTAAGAATAAAATACTGGAGGCACTCTAAGGAAATGGAGAAGTGAAACTAGGAAGTGTTTTGGTAATTCCCGAACAGGAAGCCCACCTACTTCCCTATGATTTCCATTATTAGGAAATCTCATTGCAAATAAGGATAGCAGGGTGGCTACAGAGTATAAGGAAATACTTTTTGACTGTAACTTACTGATTTCTCTACTAATGACCGGGTTAAGGGATATCACACACTATAAATAAGTATGCAGCTCCCATGGGAAGACATTTGTGAGAGGATTTAACCAGAGAGAGCCGGCACACACGAGATTTTAAGTGATATCTTCTCATGAATCTTTGATACATTTTGGAGGGTTTAGGAGTGTAAAAGGGGTCTCACCTTGATCATTTTCATTATGCTTGCAAATTACTTAGATGTACAGAAAAAATCACTAGGAACTAAATGAAGATCTCTGGAAGAGAAAGTCAAGATCGTGAAAGTTGCAAGAATGGTGGTTCAACCTGAGATCTATTGACCCAGACATGAGAACCACAGCAAGGAAGACTACAGAAGGACAACATTCTGTTGTGTCCTAACACTCCCCAAACTGGGCTTTCAGAGTCATGTCCAGAAATGATCCCCTATTGTTATTATCTGAATGTTTGTATCTCCACCAAAATTCATATGGTAGAAATCTAATCCGCAAGGTGATGGTATTAGGAGGTGAATCCTTTGTGCTCATGAATGGGAAGTGGACAGTCCCCAGCCCCTGCTGCCGCCATGCAAGAATACAGGAAACCTGCAATCCAGAAGAGGGCCCTCACCCAACCATGCTGGCTCGTACCTTGGTCTCAGACGTTCAGTCTCCAGAACTGTGAGAAATAAATTTCTGTTGTTTATAAGCCACACTGATCTGTGATATTTTGTTACAGAGGCCCAAACAGAGTGACATCCACTTTCCCTAATCTGTAGCAATGGCCACTCAGGTAACACTGTGAGAAAGTAATCTAGACACCTAACTCTTTAGAATAATAAAAACTTGCCATATGTTATCCAGAATATTTTCATGTGTTCACTTAACAAATATTTGCACATGAAGCAAAACTGAAGTATATATTAACTAGGATAAAGATTAAATTGCTGTAACAAAGAGTCTATTAAATAAGATGGAAGTTTTTCTTTCAAGAATAGTATGTGTCAAAAAAAAAAAAAAAAAAAAAGAATAGTATGTGTCCAAGGCGCCTGAGTGGCTCAGTTGGTTAAGTGACTGCCTTCAGCTCAGGTCATGATCCTGGCGTCATAGGGTCAAGTTCCACATCAGCTCCCTGCTCCACAGGGAGTCTGCTTCTCCCTCTGACCTTCTCCCCTCTCATGCTCTCTTTCACTCCCTCTCTCAAATAAATAAATAAAATCTTAAAAAAAAAAAAAAAAAAAAAAGAATAGTGTGTCCAGTAGGAGCTGGAGAGACTTACACAGGTTGGGCACACAGGTGTTTTCTAATTGTCATTCCCATACCCCCAAAGGTCCTGTCCTCAACCACACTGTAAAAGCTAACTTTCTCAAACACTACAGCCTACACTCTACACTTCTACACTATACCCTAAACTTCTCTACACTACAGCCTAGGGGAAGAGTGAGACAGCCCAAATCTAGGGAAAGTATGCTTGTCTTTAAGTTGCAAAGGATTGCAAAGTTATGTATACTAGTGCAGGTCACTTTCTATTTGCCGGTGATTAGTCAGATGTCCACACCTAGCTGGAAAGAGATCTAGGGTTAAATGGCAGTTTCCCAAAGTCCACTTTTCTGATCACCCATATATCCATGTAGATCCCTTTCTTCCTTCACACAGAACACGTTAAACCCATTCTGAAAGATGGAGTCAAAGTCCCATCCAATTATTGCACCCAACTGAAATCCACAATGGGCAGTCTCCTCCACCAGATCGGGATGCATCTCCTAATAGACAAGTTATGGCTCGTCCTCTTCCCCAACCCCTGACTCCCCCTTCCCTGCCCCCACAACATCCTCAATAAATAATGGTGGATAAAACAAGATATGCACAACAGAAATTTCTTCTCAGAAAAGAGAAGAATCAAAATACACAGCAGCTGCTGGTCCTTTGCAATGATGGAGTCTTGCTGGGCAGTAATTACCAAGAGTCTTACCCTGGCAGTGGGCAAATAGGATATTTTCTATAGTTAGACCTTGCTTCTAGTTTCAGGGAAGTACTCCCTTGTCCATCCATCCCCTGAGCACATGGTCTTGCCTCTGGGTGGTTCTTTCTTGTCCACTCTTCTTGTGGTAGCATCTGAGCTTGAAGACATTTCTCTCCTGAGCCCTCCTTTGAGGGTGCCCAGTTCCTTGTAGACTGCTTCCTACCAGTGCTATTTTAGGAGCCTCAGGACTGCATTAAGATTGAAAAGTCACAGGCCCATGGTCTTTTGGCAAAGGAAATTGCTCAAATACATGAGAGGTTTCTGGTCTATTTGATTCTGGTCTGACTTAATGTATCAGTAATCATCCAAAACTCTTTCCTGGGCATGATTTCTTTTTTTTTTTTAATTTATTTATTTTTTAATTTTTTTTATTAACATATAATGTATTATTAGCCCCAGGGGTACAGCCCCAGGTTTACACACTTCACAGCACTCACCATAGCACATACTCTCCCCAATGTCCATAACCCCACCACCCTATCACTACCCCCACCCCCCAGCAACCCTCAGTTTGTTTCGTGAGATTAAGAGTCTCTTATGGTTTGTCCATGATTTCTTAAGTGTGCCTTATTTCCCGGCTTCTGTTTAGCTATCACTCTCTCCCCACTTACATGGCAAGTCCTTTGAGGCCATCTGACACAACAGACTTCATCCAGTCTCTGCCTCCAGGTTGAACTCCCTCTGGTAGAGTATTGAGGGCTGTGAAGAACACTCTCGTAACGCTTACCTTCTGCCTTTGTGGGACCCAAAGCCCTTGGGATTCTATCATACTCCAGCTCTTCTTGCAAGCTGGCCAGTTCTTGCCTGCCCTCATTTCTTTCTTATAACACCCTGCAAAAAGCAGCAAAGAGCAACCAACACACAAATACGCTTACTCTCTCCAATTGCTTTCTCTATTATTAATGACTTTTTAGAAATGGTGTCTGTATTTCCACCTGATTGCAGAAAGCAGTTTACCCAATGTTGCCTTGACATCACAAAGTTCATCAACTTTCCAGTATCTGCAGTTTCTATGTTTCCAGTGCCCACTGCCTAACACAGGGCAATGCCACATATTTAAGGTTTTTTGTAATGTTAAGTACCAATTTCTGTATTCGTCACAATAAAAAATGACACTGCTAAAACAAAGGCATAGAAGCGCAGCCTGGTGGGTCAATATAGCTGGGTAACTTCAGGAGTTAATTCAGGAGCTCAAGTCCTTTCTCTCTGTCGCTCTGCATTACCCCAGGGCACTGCCCTTCAGAACAGAAGCTGGGTCAACACTACATCAATGGAGCAGCCTATGGAGAGGGGAAAAGCAAAGACCGAAGACAGCAGTTTTTTTTGTTTTGTTTTGTTTTTAAAGTGAGAAAGTACTCAGAAGTTACACAAATCAATTCTACTTATGTCCTACTGGCTCAAATTAATTCACGTGGCCACTAAATGAGTGCTTGTATGAGTACTGAAGAGGAGGAAAAAGTGCCAGGGGGGATCATCTGTCTCCTAGTACCAGAGGAAGGAGCTAGGAAAGCTGTACAACCCTACCAACGGTATCTGTCAAAGTGTCTATCTTTACTAAGTTTAGGGCAAACAAATTATTCCCAAGTATGCCAATTTTTAAAACTTGCATGCCTAGATTAGCAGAAAGTTTGGTCATTCCCAAGGCACCTTCCATGTCCTCAAATCCCCATAACCATTGATTCACATCCCAAGTTACTCTTACTATTATAAATAAAGCCAAAACCCAAATATATCTTCCTGTGACCAAAAGACTCTACCATGGTTTCCCCAGGTACCAGCTATGTTAGGAGTTGACTACCATCTACCCCGTTGATAGTGTTATTGGTATCAAAAAGCAGGCACTTGCTCTGATTATTGTCCTCAGCATGACTCCAGATGGCCAGGAACAACTCAGTCCCACTTTTAAAACCAGGTGAGGCTTTTTCAGACCAACTCTTTCCTAGTAAGGAAGTCCTTCCCTCACCAATGGCCACCTCCCACCATCTCTGGGGTTACCTCTGCCCATGATGATTGAGAGTGATAACACCCATTCCCTTTAGTTGTCTCTGCACAGTGCAACCTGGACCCTAGGACACCAATAAGACCAAGATGAAAGCAGAGTCTGACATTGGCACATGTCCCAAAGTCTGAGCTATTGTGTCTTATATATGACCATTTTGTTTCAAAGGCATTTTATTAAGTAAGCTCAATGAAGGACTCGGGACTAAAGGAAATTTCATCAAATTAGAATGTGGAGGCTGCATCTTGTGAGATCAACTACTTACCCTCTTCCTCTAATCATACTGCTAGAAGCAGGCTGTAGTTACTGAGGCTTCAGGAAATAATCATCGCTTATTCAAGTAGTCACTGGGTATTAGTAATTTATCATAAATATTTGTTGACTATCACTAGTGACATAGTAGAACAAACTTCCTACCTCCATTTCTATCCTAAATGAGAAGACGGGGAATCCCCACACAAAAAGATTCTCACCATTTAGTGAAATCAAAAGATAGGACAAAGCCAAACGTTATCAGATTTCAGATGAATCCGTCAACAGTGGAGCAGGGAAGCTTCACAGAAGTGGCATCTGATCAGGTCCTTGAAGGGTAAAGGGTCTGGGTAAGCAGAAATGAGAGAAAACAGGCCTGAAAGGAAAAAAAAATAAAATAAAAACAGAACAAAACAAAACAAACAAACAGAAAAACACCAGCATGCTGGATGCTTAGGACGGATACTACTTTAAGTGCACACGGAGATGTTTTTGTCTAAGTGAGTGGTGGGAGATGAGGTTAGAAGGCAGAGGGGACTAAACTTTGGAGTGACTGCACCTCTATCAAGTTCGAACTTTACCCCTGTAGGGAAGGGACATGGAAAGTAGAACAAGATAGGGAGACCAGTGAGAAAACCAAACATAAGAGCTTGCAGTAATACTAGGTTGTGTACAGTTTTACTACTCAAACTTTACACTGTATGGGAGGAAAAATGTTCTTTTTCCTTCTACCCTTCTAGCTTCTCACTGGGCTCTCCAGGCAGGGATCAATTAACAAGAGAAAAGCATAAAAACATATTTAATATACGGTTTACATGGCAAGGAAGCCTTCTAAGCAGTAAAACTTGAGTATGTCTGTGCTAGATCTGATGAAGAGTGGAAGGACCTGGGAAAAGTGTGAAAGGACACAAGTGATGAGGCAGGCAGGGACAAGGGGCCCCCACCCCAAGAGGAAACCACCCTTAAAAGGGTTTTACAAGGAGCCGTCCACCCTTTCCCACGTGATAGACCGATGACAAAAACCAGTCTGTCAGGTTGATGACAGGCACCGGGAGGGTTAGTCAGATTAAAAACAGCCCCACCAACAATCCTATAAAAACTCTTAGACTTAGAAACTCTGGTGGCAACCCTCTGTGGTCCCCTCCCTCTTTGGGAGCTTTGTGCGATCACTCAATAAACTTCGCTTTGCTGCCCATCACTCTGTCTAGTCTACTTCTTCATCCTTGGAAGCAGCATGACCAAGAACAGCAGACACCACAGGAAAAGAAATCCTATAACAAAAGGGTATGAGCCAAGGGTAATAAACTGAGGGAAACTTCAAGGCCCGCTTGTTCAGATTCCTCTGGGCAGCCTAGTCTCAAGATAAGGATGTTCCTTCCCTGTGGGTCTAGGGAGGGCTCCTCTCCCAGGAGGGTCTCCTGACCTGCTTCAAGGAAGAAAAGGGAGATAAGAGAAGCCTTCCAGCACCTGACATTTCTCAAATTCCTTCAGCTTAAAATGTTCAAATGCCAAGGTACCGTCTTTTGAAGTACATGTCCTGAACCCTGCCAATAGCTTCAGAAATTTAAGTATAAAATTATTTTCCAAATGCCAGTTCTTCTGTAAACATAAGCTATTTCCAGCAGAAGCATCTTTTTCCCCCCCTTTCTTTTCAAGCTGCCACTTGTTTGGAGATCTCTGGAATTTGTCTCTTTACAATCAATATGAGACACACATATACCTTCTAGAAAACTAAGATGCCAACTTTTAAATATTGGAAATAACACGATGCCAACAAATTTATATTTCTCAATTGTTTAGTACATACCTACCAGGAGCCAAACCTAAAGCTAGGTTCTGGGGCTACAAAAATGAGTAAGACCAGAACTGAGTCCCCATATTGACAGAACTTTCATCGAGCGGGCAAAAGACCCTGAAAAAGGACATGGCTGAGCAGGGCTGTACGGCTTTGACCCACCGAGTACTTGGAGCTGCCAACTATGTAGGAGGCACCTGACCCCCAAGGACAGGTCAGAGAGGCTGCCTGAAGAAAGCCGGATTCACTTCCTATTGGCACTATAACCAACTATTACAGACTGGGTGGCTTAAAACAACAAAAACGTATTCTCTCACAGAATGGAATCTAGAAGTCTGAAATCAGTCTCACTGGGCTGAAATCAAGGTGTCAGCAAGGCTACGCTCCCTCAAGGCCTTGCCTCTCCCAGCTGCTAGTGGCAGCCACAATCTCTGGCATGTGGCCCCATCACACCGGCCTGTCCCTCCACGGTCACAGTGCCTTTTCCTCTGCTGTCCCTGTCCAAGCTCTTTTTGCCTCCTTACAAGGGCGTGTGTGAGATGGCATTCTCCACTCACCTAGGTAATCCAGGATAATCTCCCCATCTTGATATCCTTAATCACTGTCAGCAAAGTTGTGTTTTTGTTCTGTAAGGTAACGTTCACAGGTTCCAAGAGTTAGGATGGGGATATCTTTGGGGGAATCATAATTAGGCCTACCATCTAAGTCACTTTTTAGGTAGGATTTCAAAGAGATTTAGGAGTTAGCATCTGTGCTCTCTCTGTCTCTCTCGGTGTAGTCCTGGAGGCTTCCTTTGAGCCAAGACACACAGGTGTGCAGAACATTTCTCTGATGTTAAGTGCACAATATGTGAAAACTGAATTTTTTAAAAAAGTTCTTTAAGATTTTATTTTATTTATTTATTTATTTATTTATTTGACAGAGAGAGAGAGCGCGTGCACACACAAGCAGCGGGAGCAGTGGAGAGACGCAGGCTCCCCACTGAACAGAGAGCCCAATGCAGGGCTCATCCCAGGCCCCTAGGATCATGACCTGAGCCAAAGGGAGACGCTTAATGACTGAGCCACCCAGGAGCCTCTGGGTTTTTTGTTTTTTTTTTTTATGGTAAGCACAGTGTTATAAACTGAATGTTTGCAAACCACGCCCCTCCCAATTCCTATACTGAAATCTAGTCCCCAGTATGATAGTATTTAGAGGTGGGACCTTTGGAGGTGATTCGGTAATGAGGGTGGCATCCTCATGAATAGGATTAGTGCCCTTACAGAAGAGACCACAGAGGAAAACTCCTCTGCTTTCACGATGGGAGGTCACAGCAAGAAGACAGCCAGATGCCTATGAACCAGGAAGCAGGCCCACCTCACCAGACACTGGAACTGAGGGCACCAGATCTGCAAGCACCTTGATCTTGGATTTCCAGTCTCCAAAACTGTGAGAAATAAATGTTTGTTGTTTAAGTCACCCATTCTATGGTGCAATTCTATGGTATTGTTCCCATTCTGTGGACTGAGCCAGCCACCTGATCCGTATAATGGGAACACCCTGGGCCTTATGCGATCGGTTCAGTCTTCTAATCAAGCACGACTGGACACAAGCCCAACCAGAAAGGACAATCCTGATGGCTCGGGTTCTGGTCTATTCACTACCTGACCGGTTGCTGGGCCCTCCCTCTGCTACCTCCCAGGGAACTGGGTGATTTAATATTCACCTCCACACAAGTATGCCCTGAAAAATCTGTTTTCTAGCCAAGCTTTTACTATAATGAGGCCTGATGCTGCCTCTTCCCTCACATCTAAAGCTCTCCTCATCATTTACTCAGCTCTGTAAAGTTACATCTGCTCAATCTAATGACTTTACGTACTTGTTTTTACTGCACGATCCGAATTCAGAGCCATCTTTCTGGCTTTTGATAGACCACATGTTTATCATCAATAGATTTTGTTTCCACTAAATACAGGACTCACTGTGGCAATTATCCAAGGCCATAATCAGCTGAAGTGGCAGCAAAGTGTTCAAGTGAGAACAGCAAAGTTGTCGAGTTTCATTAATATGCACAGAAACACGGTGCCTGTGCCTCCCAGGGAAGTGCTTTCCCTAGACACCTGCCAGAGCGAGACCACATGTGCGCACAGCAAATCAAGGTTGGTGAGCCGGCCTTGCATCCTCTTACAAAGACACCAAGGAACTTTATATGCTGCAGTATTGAACCTGACCATTAAAAACAACAAAATGCAGAACTTAAGAAGACATGAAATCCGCTCTTAAATACACACCCGGGAGTATTTGTTGCTGTTTGTTTCTGGAAAACAGTAAAGTAATAATAGGGGGAAAAAAGTACCAGAAAAACACACTCCTTTCCCCTAATACAAGCTGAAATTATTCCATATCTTGATTTGTAATAGGGAGAGTCTTTCACAGAAAAGGTCAATCAATTGATGCATATTCTTTAGGTAACAGAGAGAAAGAACAGTGTTTTGGTTTGGCTCCTGCCACTCCATTCTTTTTAATACTCCGATCTGGACATGTACTTTGTCCAGATAGGCAAGTTTGGTGTAGGGACATTTAAAGGATCTTGGAGAATGTCACAGGGACAAAAGCAGCTCAGAAATAAATGCTGGAGTAAAAGTCATTGTACTATCGTGCGGTTAGCTGTAGAATTTGGATAAACATAGGGGATGTTTTAACTTCATATTTACTTAGGTCTCTGTCCCTGTGCTCAGCAGAGTGTGACGTACAGCTGTGGCTGGAATATTGTTCTGGGATCTTAAGGGACTTGCCCCATACCCCCATTTTTTTTTTTTTTCATTCATCCTTCAAATAGTCAGCTATGTACTCATTGCCTCGGGGAAGGATTCTTTGTTTTTCAAAAGGCTTGAACCCATTAGAGAATTTAGAGTTTGCTTAAGGAAGTAAAATGTGGAAAAGAAAGTTCATGCTTAAATAGTTTGTGTTAGAGAAGTATCAGAAGAAAGAGGACTAGGACTCCCCCCTCCAGATTGAAAGAAGACTCTCATGGGCTTCAGGGGAAAAGAGACAGGAAGTTCTTTGGTGATGGAAGCAGAGCCCCTTGCCCTGTTCTGTGGCCATGCGAGGGAGTCAGTGGCATGGGATGTCAATACCAAAACCAAGTCAACCTGGCAAGATTCCTATATCCCTGGAGAAAGTGTGAGCAGCAGGGAGAAGCTGGATCTGAAGGGTTCGCACAGGCAGGGACAGTAAGCTTCTCAAGGACAACCTGTGAACACCAATTACTAGGACCACGTGGCCCTCCACCTCCTCCACACCCACCCTGCTTCATGATTTGGATCCCAAAACTGTAGCTTAACCCTGGGGTGGGGATGGGTTCTAGAGAAAAGGTCTGGAAAGTTCCAATGTTAAATTATTCCTCTAGCTTGGTGGACTTGGAGCTCAAAGGCTGATACGAAATTGAATCATAGAAAATTAAATCTTATTTGTACCTTAGTTGGGGGACTAATAATTGTATTCACCACATATTGATAGCTAAATGATTCTTAGCTTCAGTAATTAATCAATACAATAAGAACACAGGGAATGAACACCCAGAGACAAGTGTGACTTTCCTGAGAAAATGAGGTGAAGGTGTGTCCTTAAAGACAACTGACAGCAGAAGGGGGAGTGGAGATGCCTTCCTAGGGAGATGAGACAGGCCAAAGGACCAAGAACAAGCCTTGAGATCAAAGGACAGAAATCCCTTCACAGTGGACAAAGCATGGTCTATTTGAGAAGGGGGTGACACTGGACAGGTAGACTCTGGCCAGATCCCCAAGGCAACCAAAAGCCATTTGAAGGAACGTGGCTATTTTTCTGGGCCCCGTGAAGGGCCCCACTTCTGCGGTAAGCATGTGCTGACCCAGATTTCACGAGTCTTCCAGAACATGGGCCTCACACTTACTGGGGGACTAGGACGTGTGAGTAAAAGATGGCCTGGTTCTTGACCTCACTGGCCCCCAGCCCCGCCTGTGCACATCCCTTTCCCACTTCTCTCCCCCGACCCCACCGCCTCCCAGCCCTTCCCTGACTGAGGGCACCTTCCTTTACTTGCACTGGTCTCTAACCTCACTACTCTTGGGTTGACGTTGGCACCCCAAAAAGGGGAAGCCCAGCAACTCCACATATGTTACAGCACTGCCCACAGGATGGGGTGAAGGGCTTTTTCGGAGGACTGTCACACACACCCCAGTGAACCGTCTGGAGGGACGAGGGCTTGAGCCTGCCCCGACTGCCCTAAAATCAGACAAAGGGTTTCAGTCAGCTGACCCCAGAGGAACCGAGGAGACCCAGGAGGACTTGTAACTGTGTCTCTGCAGCTTTATAGAAACAGTTGCTTCCCGTCTCCACCTTTTTTTAGAGCAGGCATCTGTGTGGAATAAGTGCACATGTCTCCCGTGGAAAGAAGAACACTACCATTCATCAAGCTGCTCCTACGTGCGTCAAGCACTTCAGATAGACATCGTGCCATTGAACCCTTGTGGCAGCCCTGAAAAATCAGTGTTCTTATCCCCTCACTATAAATGGGAGAAAAGAGAGAGCATGAAAGAAATCAAGTAGCTTGCTGAAGGTTGCCCAGCTAGGAAGACGTCCATCTATGTTTCAAAAGTGGTTGGAATCCCAGAAATACTCCGTGTACGGAAGCACAGTGTCTTGCTAGAGCAGAAAGCTCTGGAGAGTCCTGAGCTTTTGATCCGGGACTGTCACTGTGTTCTTCTTTCAAGAAAGGTGCACCGCACACCGCAGGAGGGGCGCCTCCTCCCCGTGTGAGGTTTTCGGGCACACTCTAAGATGTCAGGGCTATGCAAACACAGAGAGCCACCCAGCTATCCTGACGACGCCCTACATTCCCCCAGCGCCTCTAGGAGAGCAATCCAAGAGCTCCTCCTCTTGAGAACTACTCCAGTGAAAGTGAAAAGGAGAACATCACATATTTTGAGTTTATTGCTGCTGAAGTATCAAAATCACTATTTTTAAAGTGGATCTTCCTTATAATCCTTCACTTGAGACTATCTCCTCCATCTTGCTGTCACAGAAATGTCACCATACGTGAATGATCATTCTCCAGGTTTTTTGAGGGGAGCCCAGGAAAAGAAAATGCCAGCAGGGGCCCAGCAATGGGGACCTGCGGGGTCTGGGAGGAAGGACCTCAGACAGCTGTGACCACCACTACCTCCGCCAAGCTAACTCTTCTCAAGGCCAAACATCGAGATGCCTCACAGCCTGCATCCGTGTAAGGCCATGAGCTGCGCGGCCCAACACTTGAGCACCCTTGTGCGTCGAGGGCTATTAATGGAAAAATTACATTTTGGACTTAAGTTATTCTTTTCCAAGTGATTCTGTATACACCTTGTGAGCACTGGGTAGGTCACATATATTATTTATTTCCACTATACAAATTTTAAAAACCCAGAATTTTAAAGGCCACAAGATTTGCTCGAGGGTATTCAAGTTATTCCTTTAAGAGCCAGATTTCCACAACACTACCCTGTTTTCAGAGAACAATAAATTGGAGAAAATCTTCACCAGGACCACGTATTAGTAGGTGTATCTTTTCCCACTGGTTCAACTTATGAAGTAACAAAACATTCCTGTATGTACCATAGGTTCTAGTCCCTGTCCTCTGGAGTTCATATTTTGTCTGGTACCATGGCCTCAATATTTATTGACATTGTTAAATATTTATTTACTTTCACCTGTTAAACTTTGAATAGCCTTCACTTAACCCCTCTTGGCCTCGGTCTTTCCATCTATTAAAAAACAAAACAAAGGAAACAAGCAAAATACCAGCAGTTCCATTTAAAAGTTATCTCTGTATCCTCTCCTAATTCTAAAATCTTTGTGCCAAGATCATTAGAGGAAGGTTGATCATTAGATCATAACCTGTCATCTTAACTTTCTCACCAAAACACTTGACATTTTTTAACATTAACTTTACTGAATTGTTTGAGTTATTTATTTACCCGACCAATATAACACAATAAAAAATGAATAAAAAGAAGATCTATTTACTTAGAACGCGCACATGCACAGACATAACTCACACACGTATGCACACTGCGGGGAGGGGCCGGAGGGGAGGAAAAGAGAATCTGAAGCAGACTTCTCTCTCAGCACCCTGCCCGCAGAGGGGCCAGATCTCACAGACGGCAAGATCACAACCTGAGCTGAAATCAAGAGTCTGATGCTTAACACACTGGGCTACCCAGGCTCCCCTCTTCTTAGGTCTTTAAACTCATAATCTCTGTGTTTCATTTAGGTTCATAATCTCAAATATTTATGCAAAATGTATTTTTAATGTCATCCTTAATGTAGTGTCATTATTTTGTAATTTACTGTTCTCATTGTCTTCGTAAATACACAGAAAAGCTACTAATGGAGACTAGTTTGAAGTCCCATAAGTAATTAGGTTAACCTACCTTGATGATAACCATGATTCATTTTTTTCCAATTATTTTTAAAGTTTTTAAGAAGTTGGCTAGATGACTTTCAATAAGTAATACCTAAGGGAAGAAAGGGAAACTGACAAGTGCACAGTTTGGGCTTACAGGGACGTACCATTCTGCTTGATTTGCATAACAACCCTAGAAAGTATAACCTAGTAAATAAATCAACGGATCCAAATTAATTAAACACCAGTTTTAAGAACAAAATGATTAGATACACTTTTGTACATTTTTTTCTAAAAAGGAAAGCACTGCCATAATCTCAGAACATCTCCTTTCCCCAACAAATAACAATATTAAACATCTGCAGAGTGCGGCACACCCTTGTATGATATTGGTTAATTCTCAAGGGAAACCCTGTTAAATTTGCGTTGTGCTTCTCATGTCACAAAGTAGGGGGCAGTTTCTGAGAGGTTGGGTGAAACGCGTAAAACTCCACTCACTGAGACCCAGATGCTCCTTCCTCCCTCCGCCACTCGGAGACCACAGCGCCGTAAACCAGTAACCCGGTGGAGAGCTGGCCACTGGTGCAGATGGGAACAGTAGCAGTCTTTACCCTGTGAAGACATCTTCACGCAGCAGTCTTTACCCTGTGAAGATAGCAAGCACCAGATCTTCCTGACCAACCACAAGCTGCCACCTTTACTTATTCATTCGTTTATTTATTTGTTCTTTCCTTCGTTCAACCTACATTGTCTTTTGAGTACCAACCGCATGCCAGGTACTCTTCCATATGGGTGACACGAAATCAATCAGTCCCATCTGTTCAGGCAGCAAGTTGTTTAGGCAGTCATTCATTCGAAACACTTCCATGGAAGGTGCTGGTTCTAGAAACTGAAGGGGAATGGCCCCTCCGAGGGAGGAGCTTGTGGTTTTATACCGGCCCCTCTTAGGATAGTCAGTTTGCTATTTGTAATGAAGTGGCATCACAGGTTTCATTTACAAGTACGTGCCTGCAGGGGCGCCTTCTTCGGCAGCTTCCTTCCTTAGTACTGAGTGATCATGCAAGACTTCTCAAGTTGTTCCGTTCAGATTAACTGAGAAGTTTTTTTATTTTCTTTCAGCTGAATTTGAAAATTCAAGAAATGATCTTCACTCTGTAGAACACTAATTTCATTTGGGAACACAGCATTGGAAACGAAGCAACATCATTTCAGGCTATTTGTCTAAAATGCTGTCGTTACCTGTCAAAAAGCAATTTTGGAGAATTTCTTTTAAAAGAAAGCAAAGAATTTGTAAAAATGTTATCAAGTTGTGACAGAGACTTTAGAGGGGAAATACTTTAAGCAGGTTGAGATTAAAACCTCACTGAATCCTTCTATTACTGTTACCAGAATGTGTCAAAACCAAGTGATTAACGAAGTATAACTTACATTGGGACTTTTATTATATTTTGCAGTTGAAGATTTTTAAGTAAGCTTCATTTGTCATGGAATTACTATGAGATATGTATAAAAAACAACTCTTGTTCTTACTCTTCCTCAATATAGTTGAACCTGAAGCAGGTTACTTTGCGAATGCAGCATGAATGATTGACTTTCAGATAAATTAACAACAAAGCACCAGGAATGAATGCAATTCAACAAAATGTTAAAGAAACAGGATTTTCTTTGTTTGTTTGTTTTTTAATAAAACTTAATTTCTGACTCTGAGTCATCCTCCAGTCTTCCCGTTCCACAAGGTCAGAGGAAAAAATACCCTAGTACTTTATGATGTTCCCACCACCCTCCTTCCCTGAGAAGTACTATAGTCTTAGGGTCTTCTGGTATGCCAAAGCACGGGAAGGATGTGTTTTTCAGATAATCCTTTATTGGTGCAAGAGATTAACATTTTTTTTTTTTTTTGCAATTTTATGACCCCTTTAGAATTGGAGATTCTCTGCTATCTCTGGGTTCTTCTTGGAATATGGAAATCTTTTGCTTGGCTGCACAGGTCTCATCTCCTTAGACACAACTTGGAGCTAGTCCCCTCTGAATTTTGTAGAATCCATGTAATATTGTCTGGAAGCAAGAATATCCAAGAATATCTAAGAATATTCTGTTCTTGAGCTCACTGATCTTTCATTCTTCTCTCTCTCTGTCTCTCAATCTCTTAGTCTCTCTCTTTCTCCCCTTGTGCTCCCCAGTCCTCTGGCACTAACTGTGGTTTAGAGAAAATTTTTTTCCCTTCATGTCTCTTTGTAACACCCTTACTATGACCAAAACCCATAAATTTTCCTAAGGACTGTGCATTTAAGTAACAAAATTCAGAAAAACTTGGAGAATATTTCTGTTTTCTGCCCTGCCATATGCCTTCCCTGAAATAATGAACATAAAGTTAGCTACCTGCTGGATGATAGGAAGGGTGGGCAAGGCTCAATCTTTCTAAATAATATCCAGCAATAGCAACAGCTCCTTAGCAGTAGTAGGAGGAGTGATCTCTAACCTGTACTCCCCAGGATCTTAATCTCTTTAAAAAATATGTATTTTTTGGGGCGCCTGGGTGGCTCAGTGGGTTAAGCTGCTGCCTTCGGCTCAGGTCATGATCTCGGAGTCCTGGGATTGAGCCCCGCATCGGGCTCTCTGCTCAGCAGGGAGCCTGCTTCCTCCCCTCTCTCTGCCTGCCTCTCTGCCTGCTTGTGATCTATCAAATAAATAAATAAAATCTTTAAAAAAAAATATGTATTTTTTTAAAACAGAAAGGGGGGGGGGTGATAGGCAGAATAATGACACCATGAAAGATATCCACACCTGAATCCTTAGAACCTGTGAATATGATATGCTATGACAAAGAGGAATACAGGTTGCAGACAGAATTAAAGTTGTTTATCAATTGACCATAAAACAGAGATTACCTTGGATTATTCAAGTAGGTCCAATGTAAATTAAAGTTAAAACTTCTGGTTTCCAGTCCCACATGTAAGGAACTTGGAAGTTAGTGCTTGGCCCTAACAAGAAAAAAGCAGAACAGATTGAAAACAAAAAAAAGAAACAACTCTTCTTGGATCCATAAGACAGGTGAGGACATAGGGCAAACTTCTGTCTCCAAGATTAAGAAACACAGTGTGCATAAAGGGAGTTGTGTTTATAGAAGCAGAAACATTAACAGTGTAAACAGCCACTGGATCCATGGGCAGGAAAACCCACACTGTAATCGATCAATTGCTGGAGACTCAGTGAGGATAAGTCTGACAGTCAAAAACTCCAGGGAGACCCAGTCATGGCAAGCTCCCACACTTTTATGAGTCTTACCTACAAAAGCTCAACTAGGTTCCTATAGTAAAAATCAGACAAAAATTCCCTTGGGCTTCTTGAAGAGGCAGGGAAAAAAAAGAACTATTCTGAAATACATCGGAGCAACCTGTTCTTTTTAACAAGGCCTGCCCTCAAAAGAAACTAGTTAACCAGAGCCTACCCTGCTATTATTATTATTATTATTATCAGAACTGAACTGAGCTGAGGGAAGGGAAAACCTAACTCCAGTCAGCCCTAGCCATCCTGTCCTACCTCAAGGGGCAGGAAAAGACTAAAAAACACTTGTAAGTTCACAGTTCCAAGTCGTAGGCTCATTGAAAGATTGAGACCTAATCCTCCAAATATTAGAGTGCTTCTTCTCCCTCCACACTTACATCACATTACTGAAGCCTTATTTATAGCAGTGCCTTTTACCCAGTGCAAATAAAATATTTGTTTTATATGGATTTTTATTCAATTTTCAAACATGCTACTAAGGGGCGCCCCTCCACTGCTGAGCAAGCATTTGTAGCTTGTACTTTGGCAGAACGGGCCAAAAGCTTAGTGTTGTGACCTGTTTTAAAAATAAAGTATCTTGAAATAAAATAAATAAATAAATAAATAAATAAATAAAATTTTTTTAAAAAATGTCTGGCCAGCAAGGAAACATTACAAGGCATACTAAAAGGCACAAAACACATTTAAACAGTATTAGCATCACCATCAGACATGACTGGGCTATTGGAACTATGAGACTGAAAATTTAAAACAGCAATTATTAGTAATATGCTAAGAGCTCTAATGGATAAAATAGTTGGCATGCAAAAATATATGGGCAATGTAAGCAGAGACTATGGAAATTCTAAAAAAGAGCTAAAAAGAAATGCTGGAGATCAAAACAACTGTAACAGAAATGAGGAATATCTTTGAGGGACTTATTGGTAGAATAGACATAGCTAAGGAAAGAATTTCTGAGCTTGAGAATATCTCAGTAGAAACCACCAAAACTAAAAAGTGAAGAGAACAAAGACTGAAAAAAATCAAAACAGTATATACAAGGACAACTACAAAAAGTATAACATATGTTTAATAAAAATATCAGAAGAAGAAAGGGACAGAAGAAATATCTGAAAGAATACATACCGAGATTCCCTCCAAATTAATGTCAGACAACAAACCTTCTCCAAGAAGCTCAGAGAATACTGGGAAGGATAAAGGCCGAAATAAACAAACAAAAATAAAACAAAAAAACTCAAACAACAACAGCAATAAAACAAAACAAATAAACCAAGGCCTATCATTTTCAAACAGCAGAATCACAAAGGTTTTTAAAAAATGGAATAAGTCAGAGGGAAATAAAACACTTTATCTATCGATGAACCAAAAAATTATATACAACTTCTCAGAAACCATGCAAGTAAGAAGAGAGTGGAGCTAAGTATTTAAACTGTTCAGAAAGAAAAAACCAGCAACTCAGTACTCTGTATCCTGTGAAATAATCCTTCAAAAGTGAAGTAGGAATAAAGGCTTTGCCAGACAAAAATTGAGAGACTTTGTTGTCAATAGACTGCCTTGCACTTAATGTTAAGAGACATTATTTAGATGGAAGGAAAATGATCTAGGTCGGAAAATAAGATCTACATGAAGAAAGGAAGAACATCAGAGAAGGAATGAGTGAAGATAAAATAAAAATTTACATTTTGAGAGAGGAAGCAAGATGGCAGAGTAGTAGGAGACTGAAATAGCATTAGGTCCCAGGAGTTCAGCAAGATAGTTATCAAACCATTCCAAACACCTACAAACTCAACAGGAGATAGAAGAGAAGAAGAACAGCAATTCTAGGAAGAGAAAATCAACCACTTTGGGGAAGGTAGGACTTGCGGAGAAGTGAACCCAAAGCGAATCCATGGGGGTAAGGGGGCAGCTCCCGGCAAGAAGTGGAGCAATGGAGCACAAAATCAGAACTTTCAGAAGTCTGCTCCACTGAGGGACATTGCTCCAGAGGCTAAGTGGGGGTGGAGCCCTCGCAGGGACAGTGTGGTTTTAGGGCCCATGGGGTCCCAGAAAGGCTAAGGTGCCTGAGTGTGGCAGAGCTCCCAGGTATCAGACCAGGGAAGCTGGCTACAGAGACAGAGCCAAGGAGTGAGCTCTCAGATCGGGGTTACCTTAAACCGTGATTCAAGGCACAGTTGGGGCCTCTGCTCTTCAAACAAGGACCCCACAAGTGGAAGATCCAGGGAGACCTCCTCCTTCCTCCTTGGGGAGGAACAGTACAGGAGTTGCAGGAAATCTGCTGGGTTTGGAGACTCCAAACGGGGCTGTGTGCCAGAGAAAGAAATGCTGGGTCACAGGTCGGATGAGCAAGGACTGTGGCCAGAGACCAGGGAGACAGGAGGGATTGACTGCTTTTCTCTGAGGGCTCACTGAGGAGTGGGGCCCCAAGCTTTTAGCCCCTCCAGAACAGAGATTGGGAGGCCGCCATTTTCATTCCCGTCCTCCAAAGCTCTATGGAAAGTGTTCAGGGAACAAAAGCTACCGAGAGCAAACCTGAGAAGATTACTTAGCCTGGCCCCTGGCAAGGGCAGTGCAATTCCGCCTCAGGCAAAGACATTTGAGAATCACTGCAACAGGCCCCTACCCAAGAAGATCAGCAAGAACATCCAGCCAAGACCAAGTACATTGATCGATAAGAACTGCAGAACTACTGAGCAAGGGGAAAGCAACACATGGAATTCATGGTTTTCTCCCCATGATCTTTTAGTCTTGCAAAGTTAATTTTTTTTAATTTTTTTCTTATTCTATTTTTTTTAATTTTCATCTTTCCTCCTTTAACATTTTTTAACTATTTTATCTTATCAATAACTTTTAGAAACTCTTTTTAAATTTTCTTTGCTATACTCATACTTTATCCCTTCATTGTATTTTCCCTTATTTTTTGTATACATATAGGTTTTTTTCTTTAAAATTTTTGGATAATTTCTTCTAATAGATCAAAATATACCCTAAAACTAGCTCCAGCCTGATCACATTCTCTCCTCTTTTTTTTTCTTTTTCCAACCAACTTATCAATTCTTTTTTTAGAATCTTTTTAAATTTTCATCTTTACAGTCATATTTCATCCCTTCATTGTGTTTACCTTTTAAACTTTAAACTTTTGGGAGGTAGTTTCTTCTAAGAGACCAGAATACACCCAAAATCAAGTGGGTGGCTTTGTTCTTTTCACCAATCTAAGATATATAAATAGATATCTATCTATATATATATAATATATACATTAAAGTTGTTTATCAACTGACCTTAAAATAGAAATTACCTTGGATTATTCAAGTGGAGATATATATATATATATATATATATATATATATATATATATAAAATTTTTGTATTTTCTTTTTCCTCTTTCTTATCCCCCAAGTCTTGGGTCTCTTCTGATTTGGTTAGTGTATATTTCTCTGAGGTCTTTGCCACCCTTCTAGTATTTTACTCTCTCATTCATATATTCTTATCTGGATGAAATGACAAGACAGAAAAACGCCCCACAAAAAAAAAGAACGAGAGGCAGTACTGATGGCTAGGGACCTAATCAATACAGACATTGGTAATATTTCAGAACTAAAGTTCAGACTGACAATTATCAAGGTGCTAGCTGGGCTTGAAATAGGTGTGGAAGATATTAGAGAATTTATTTCTGGAGAAATAAAATCCCTTTCTGGAGAAATAAAAGAACTAAAATCTAAACAAGTTGAAATAAAAAAAGCTACTAGTGAGGTGCAATAAAAACTGGAGGCTCTTACTGCTAGGATAAATGAGGCAGAAGAAAGAATTAGTGATATAGAAGACCAAATGATGGAGAATAAAGAAGCTGAGCAAAAGAGAGATAAACAACTACTGGACCACAAGAGGAGAATTTGAGAGATAAGTGACACCATTAAGACAAAACAATATTAGAATAATCAGGGTCCCAGAGGAAGAAGAAAGAGAGAGGGGGGCAGAAGGTATATTGGAGCAAATTATAATAGAGAATTTCCCTAATATTGGAAAGGGAGCAAGCATCAGAATCCAGGAGACACAGAGAACTCCCCTCAAAATCAATAAAAATAGGTCCATATCCCATCATCTAATAGTAAAACTTACAAGTCTCAGTGACAAAGAGAAAATCCTGAAAACAGCTTGGGACAAGAGGTCTGTAACATAGAATGGTAGAAATATTAGATTGACAGCAGACTTATCCACAGAGACCTGGCAGGCCAGAAAGGACTGGCATGATATATTCAGAGCACTAAATGAGAAAAATATGCAGCCAAGAATATTATATCCAGCTAGGCTGTCATTGAAAATAGAAGGAGAGATAAAAAGCTTCCAGGACAAACAAAAATTAAAAGAATTTGTAAACACCAAACCAGCCATACAGGAAATATTGAAAGGGGTCCTCTAAGTAAAGAGAGAGCCTAAAAGTAATAGACCACAAAGGAACAGAAACAATATACAGTAACAGTCACCTTATAGGCAATACAATGGCACTAAGTTCATATCTTTCAATAGTTACCCCAAATGTAAATGGCTAAATGCCCTAATCAAAAGACACAGTGTATCAGAATGGATAAAAAACAAGACCCATCAATATGCTGTTTACAAGAAACTCATTTAGACCCAAAGACACCTCCAGATTGAAAGTAAGGGGGTGGAAAACAATATGCCATGCTAATGGACATTAAAAGAAAGCTAGGGTGGCAATCCTTATATCAGATTAATTAGATTTTAAGCCAAAGACTATAATAAGAGATGAGGAAGGACACTATATCATACTTCAAGGGTCTCTACAACAAGAAGATCTAACCATTTTAAATATCTATGTTCCTAACATGGGAGCAGCCAATTATATAAACCAATTAATAACAAAATCAAAGAAACACATTGACAACAATACAATAATAGTAGGGGACTTTAACACTCCCCTCACTGAAATGGACAGATCATCCAAGCAAAAGATTAACAAGGAGATATAGGCTTTAAGTAACACACTGTACCAGATGGAAATCACAGATATATTCAGAACATTCCATCCCAAAACAAGAGAATACACATTCTTCTCTAGTGCACATGGAACATTCTCCAGAATATATCACATCCTGGGTCACAAATCAGGTCTCAACCAGTACCAAAAGACTGGGATCATTCCCTGCATATTTTCAGACCACAATGCTCTGAAGTGAGAACTCAATCACAGGATGAAAGTTGGAAAGAACTCAAATACATGGAGGCTAAAGAGCATCCTACTAAAGAATGAATAGGTCAACCATGAAATTAAAGAAGAATTTTTTAAAAATTCATGGAAACAAGTGAAAATGAAAACACAACTGTTCAAAATCTATGGGACACAGCAAAGACAGTCCTGAGAAGAAAGTATATAGTGATACAAGACTTTCTCAAGAAACAAGATAGGTCTCAAGTACACAGCCTAACCCTACACCTAATGGAGCTGGAGAAAGAACAGCAAAAAAAGCCTCAACCCAGCAGAAGAAGATAAATCATAAAGATCAGAGCAGATATCAATGAAATAGAAACCAACAGTAGAACAGATCAACAAAACTAGGAGCTGGTTCTTTGAAAGAATTAATACAATTGATAAACCACTGGCCAGACTTATCAAAAAGAAAAGGGAAAGGACCCAAATTAATAAAATCATGAATGAAAGAGGAGAGATCACAACCAACACCCAAAGAAATGCAAACATTTATAAGAACATATTATGAGCAACTCTATGCCAAAAAAATTGACAATCTGGAAGAAATGGATACATTCCTAGAGACATATAAACTACCAAAACTGAACCAGGAAGAAATAGAAAATCTGAGCAGACTGTAACCAGTAAGGAGATTGAAGCAGTCATCAAAAATCTCCCAACAAATAAGAACTCAGGGCCAGATGGCTTCCCTGGAGAATTCTACCAAACATTTTTTTTTTTAAGATTTTATTTATTTATTTGTCAGAGTGAGCACAGGCAGACAGAGTGGCAGGCAGAGGCAGAGGGAGAAGCAGGCTCCCGCTAAGCAAGGAGCCCGATGTGGGACTCAATCCCAGGACGCTGGAATCATGACGTGAGCCGAAGGCAGCAGCTTAACCAACTGAGCCACCCAGGTGTCACTCTACCAATCATTTAAAGAATAATTAATACCTATTCTCCTGAAACTGTTCCAAAAAATAGAAATGGAAAGAAAATTTCCAAACTCATTTTATGAGGCCAGCATTACCTTGATCCCAAAACCAGACAAAGACCCCATCAAAAAGGAGAATTACAGACCATTATCCCTGATGAACACAGACGTGAAAATTTTCACGAAAAATACAAGTCAATAGGATCCAACAGAACATTAAAAGGATTATTCACCATGACCAAGTAGGATTTATTCCTGGGCTGCAAGGATGCTTCAACATCCGCAAATCAATCAGTGTGATACAATACATTAATGAAAGAAAGAACAAGAAACATATGATACTCTCCATAGATGCTGAAAAAGCATTTGACAAAGTACAGCATCCTTTCTTGATCAAAACTCTTTAAAGTGTAGGGATAGAGGGTATATACCTCAATATCATCAAAGCCATCTATGAAAAATCCACACAGAATATCATTCTCAATGGGGAAAACCTGAGAGCTTTTCCCCTAAGGTCAGGAACATGGCTGGGATGTCCACTATCACCACTGCTATTCGACATAGTACTAGAAGTCCTAGCCTCAGCAATCAGACAATAAAAAGAAATAAAAGGCATCCAAATGGACAAAGAAGTCAAACTCTCACTCTTTGCAGATGATATGATACTTTATGTGCAAACCCTAAAGACTCCACTCCAAAACTGCTAGCACTCATACAGGAATTCACTAAAGTTTCAGGATATAAAATCAATGCTCAGAAGTCAGTTGCATTTCTATACCCTAACAGCAAGACAGAAGAAGGGTAAATTAAGGAGTCTATCCCATTTACAATTGCACCCAAAACCATAAGATACCAGGAATAAACCTAATCAAAGAGGCAAAAAATCTGTACTCAGAAAACTATATTCATAAAATTGAGGAAGACACAAAGAAATGGAAAAAATGTTCCATGCTCATGGATTGGAAGAACAAATATTGTGAAAATGTCTATGCTACCTAAAGCAATCTACACATTTAAGGCAATTCCTATCAAAGTACCATCCATTTTTTTCAAGGAAATGGAACAAATAATCCTAAAATTTATATGTAACCAGAAAAAGATCCCAAATAGCCAGAGGCATGTTGAAAAAGAAAGCCAAAGTTGGTGGCATCACAATTCCAGACTTCAAACTCTATTACGAAGCTGTAATTATCAAAAGAGTATGGTACTGGCACAAAAACAGACACATAGATCAATGGAACAGAATAGAGAGCCCAGAAATAGACCCTCAACTCTATGGTCAACTAATCTTCAACAAAGCAGGAAAGAATATCCAATGGAAAAAGACAGTCTCTTCAACAAATGGTGTTGGGTAAATTGGACAGCCACATGCAGAAAAATGAAACTGGACCATTTCCTTACACCACACATGAAAATAGACTCAAAATGGATGAAGAACCTCGATGTAAGAAAGGAATCCATCAAAATCTTTGAGGAGAACACAGGCACCAACCTCTTTGACCTCAGCCGCAACAACTTCTTCCTAGGAACATCGCCAAAGGCAAGGGAAGCAAGGGCTGGGACTTCATCAAGATCCAAAGCTTCTGCACAGCAAAGAAACAGTTTACAAAACCAAAGGACAACTGACAGAATGGGAGAAGATAGTTGCAAGTGATATATCAGATAAAGGGCTAGTATCCAAAATCTATAAGGAACTTATCAAACTCAACACCCAAAAAACAAATAATCCAATCAAGAAATGGGCACAGGACATGAACAGACATTTCTGCAAAGAAGACATCCAAATGGCCAACAGACTCATGGAAAAGTGTTCCACATCACTTAGCATCAGGGAAATACAAATCAAAACCACAGTGAGATACCGCCTCACACCAGTCAGAATGGCTAAAATTAACAAGGAAATGACAGATGTTGGTGTGGGTGCAGAGAAAGGGGAACCCTCCTACACTGTTGGTGGGAATGTAAGCTCATGCAGCCACTCTGGAAAACAGTATGGAGTTTCTTCAAAAAGTTGAAAATAGGAGACAAGATGGCGGGGAAGTAGGAGGAGGTGCCTTTCCAACCTGTGCCCTAAAGTGAGCTGATTACCCTCCAAAGAACTCCGATCACCCACGAGATCAGCCTGAGATCAGAATTATACATGTCTGGATCTCTACAGGAGCAGAAGACGCCAGTAGGCAGGTAAAGAGAAGTGGGAACGTCGGACTGATATCGGAAGATAAACAAAAGGGGGAGGGAGCCACCAGAGGCGACCCATTGGAAAGTAATATCCCAATACGAGAGTGCCCTGCATCTGGAGACTAGCATTAACTTGGAGTCTGGTAGAAAGCACTCAAAAAGAGCAAAGGATCGTGTGTGGGGGGGGGTGGATTGTGGGAATCAGGGTGGCTAGGGACAGGGGCTTAAGTCCCCAGACCCAGGACAGCCACCCCTGGCACAGAGCCAGACAGAGTGCGGCAGAGAAACCAGGTCTTGGTCCCTGAGCCATCAGCACACCCGAGAATGCGTGGGGTCCGGCTCCCGTGAGGGGCTGGGAGCCTCGCCAGCCGGCAGAAGCACAGCCTTTTTGCAGTCCCCACTCGAGTGCCGTGCTGTGCTATCAGAGTCTGAGTCTCGCCCCGCGCCCTCCCCTGAGAGAGGTGCGCCCAGGCGCCAGCCCGGTGCTCTCAGATCCAGAAAGACCAGGCACTCCCAGCTGGGCCAGCAGGAAAATCTCAGTGTGCCAGCGTTGCTTGGAACCTCTCTGGCAGTCTGGAGCTGCCCAGACAGCCACCGCTGCCGTGGTTTTGGGTACAAGCAGAAGACCCTGCGTCCCCAGGGACCACGACTCGGAACCTGCTCTGCCAGCGGCCAAGGGAGAATTTATTTGGGCTCTGCAACACCCACAGAAGAGCAGACTGAGGCTTCTCTCTGAGAGGGAGGTCAGGGTGCAGTTTGCTTTCCTCTAAACCTACAAAAACCATCAAAAGCGGTCAAGGTGAGAGAGAAAAAGAAAAGTGAACAAACATAAAAACCTCCAGAGAACAAAAGCCTGAAAAAAAAACAGTTTCCTCAGAGCCCACCGCCTTGAGGGGGGGCAGGAGGACTTAACTCAGAGAACATCATTGACTGAAAACCCACGTGGCAGGCCCCTCCCCCAGAAAACCAACCAGGAAAGAAAAAAAAAAGACGACAAGAGAACAACCACCACTACTTCATAGGACAACTTTTATTTTTAATTCATTCCCACTATTCTGGCTCATTTTTTTTATATAGAAAATTTTTTAACCTATTTACCATCACAGTGAGATGTCCAGTACATCAAATTCCATAATAACCTTCTAACCTGAACTTTTTGATACATACACCTGTGTTTTTCTTTTGCATTTCTATTTTTTAAATTTCTTTTTTTTTAATTTTAGTTTAGTTTAGTCTAGTTTATTCCTTTTTTACTTTTATTTTCAAATATTCATGTAGAGTTAAACTTCAAGGTAATCCCCTTTCCCCAATCAATGCTACCCCTATAGGTAAACCAATTTTTAATCCCCCTTTATCTTAGGAAAGTTGAGTCCTTTAACAAAGACATCAAGATACATCCAGGAAGAATCAAAACAAACTTCCTCGCCCACACTGAGAATTTACAACCACTCTCCCATCTTTTTCTTCCACCAGTGTTTCTGTGTTTTTGTGTTTGTCCTGATAGTATATAAATCTTACACTTGGGGTTCTTTTTGACGAGGTTCTTCCTTTATTTGCTTATATATATATGTTTTTTTTTTTCTCTTGTCATATACTTTTATCAGCCTTTTTGTTTGTCTGTTTTTGTTTGTATACTTCATCAATCTTACCTTGGGGCCCATTTGGGCTGAACCTTCTCTTTTATCCTCCCTTTCTTTCCTGTCTCTCACTCTTTTTTTTTTTTCTTTTTCTTTTCTTTTTTCTCTCATTTGGGTGGGGAATCCTGATTACTCAGAAGCGTTCCAGGGTGCACCTTGACTGCACCATGGTTGATACATCCAGATACATCTGTTCAGTCATCTCTCACCAAAATGACTAGGAGGAGGAATGCCCAACAGAAGAAAAACACAGACGATGGGCCTTCTGCAACAGAGCTAACAGCTATCAACATAGACACTATGTCGGAAAGAGAATTCAGGCTAACAATTATCCAGGCAATAGCTAGATTGGAGAAAGCCATGGATGACCAAACGGAATTGATTAGGGCCAAACTGAAAGCGACCAGAGTTGATGTTCACAATGTTAGGGCAGAGCTGAAAGCTACCAGGGATGAGGTTCACAATGCTCTCAATGAGTTCCAATCTAATCTAAATTCTCTCAAAGCTAGGGTAACTGAAACAGAAGATAGAATTAGTGATCTGGAGGACAAACAGATAGAGAGAAAGGATCAGGAGGAAGCCTGGAACAAACAGCTTAGAAGCCATGAAAACAGAATTAAGGAAATAAATGATGCCATGAAACGTTCCAACGTCAGAATTATTGGAATCCCTGAAGGGGAGGAGAAAGAAAGAAGTCTAGAAGATATAGTGGAACAAGTTCTTCATGAAAATTTTCCCAATCTCACGAATGGAACCAGCATTCATGTACTAGAGCCTGAATGGTCTCCACCCAAGATTAAAGATTCCAGAAAAACATCAAGGCACCTGATAGTCAAATTGAGGAATCATAATTGTAGATATAATCTCTTGAAAGCCACTAGGACAAAGAGGTTCCCTACTTACAGAGGAAAGCCCATCAGAATAACGTCAGACCTGTCCACAGAGACCTGGCAAGCCAGAAAGGGCTGGCAAGATATATTCAAGGCACTAAATGAGAAGAACATGCAGCCAAGAATACTTTATCCAGCAAGACTGACATTCAAAATGGATGGAGAGATAAAGAGTTTCCAAGACCAGCAAGGCTTAAAAGACTATGCAACCACCAAGCCGACACTGTAGGAAATATTAAGGGGGGTTCTATAAAAGAGGAAAAATCCTAAGAATAGCATTGAACAGAAATTTAGAGACAATCTACAGAAAGAAAGACTTCAAAGGTAACACGATGTCAATAAAAACGTATCTATCAATAATCACTCTCAATGTGAATTGGCCTAAATGTGCCCATAAAACGGCACAGGGTTGCAGATTGGATAAAACGACAGGACCCATCCATATGTTGTCTACAAGAGACCCACTTTGAACCTAAAGATACACCCAGACTGAAAGTGAAGGGATGGAGAAACATCTTTCATACCAATGGGCCTCAAAAGAAGGCTGGGGTAGCGATTCTCATATCAGACAAATTAAATTTTAAACTAAAGACTAGTCAGAGATACAGAAGGACACTACATCATTCTTAAAGGGACTATCCACCAAGATGATCTAACAATTGTAAATATCTATGCCCCCAATATGGGAGCAGCCAATTACATAAGAAAACTGTTAATCAAGATAAAGAATCATATTGATATGAATACATTAATAGTAGGAGATCTTAACACGCCTCTCTCAGAAATAGACAGATCATCGAAGCAGAAAATCAATAAAGAAACAAGAGCATTGAATGACACATTGGACCAGATGGACCTCATAGATATATACAGAACATTCCACCCTAAAACAACAGAATACTCATTCTTCTCAAGTGCACATGAAACCTTCTCCAGAATAGACCACATAATGGGTCACAAATCAGGACTCAACCGATACCAAAAGACTGAGATTATTCCCTGCACATTCTCAGATCACAATGCTTTGAAACTTGAGCTCAATCACAAGGAAAAGTTCAGAAGGAACTCAAACACCTGGAAGCTAAAGACCACCTTGCTTAAGAATGCTTGGATCAACCAAGAGATCAAAGAAGAACTGAAACAATTCATGGAAACCAATGAGAACAAAGACACTTCGGTCCAAAACCTATGGGATACAGCAAAGGTGGTCCTAAGGGGGAAATACATAGCCATCCAAGCCTCCCTCAAAAAAATTGAAAAATCCAGAACACACCAGCTGTCTCTACACCTTAAAGAACTGGAGAATCAACAACAAATCAAATCAACTCCACATATAAGAAGGGAAATAATCAAGATTAGAGCTGAGATCAATGAGGTAGAAACCAGAGATACAGTAGAACGTATCAATGAAACTAGAAGCTGGTTTTTTGAAAGAATCAATAAGATTGATAAATCATTGGCCACACTAATCCAAAAGAAAAAGAGAAAGCCCAAATTAATAAAATTATGAATGAAAAGGGAGAGATCACAACTAACACCAAGGAAGTAGAAACAATCATCAGAAGTTATTATCAACAGTTATATGCCAATAAGCTAAGCAACCTAGATGAAATGGATGCATTCCTGGAAAACTATAAACTCCCAAAATTGAACCAGGAAGAAATTGACAACCTGCATAGACCGATATCTAGTAACGAGATTGAAGCAGTGATCAAAATCCTCCCAAAAAACAAGAGCCCAGGACCTGATGGATTCCCTGGGGAATTCTACCAAACTTTCAAAGAAGAAATAACACCTATTCTCCTGAAACTGTTTCAAAAAATTGAAGCAGAAGGAAAATTTCCAGACTCTTTCTTTTTTTTTTTTTTAAGATTTTATCTATTTATTTGACAGACAGAGATCACAAGTAGGCAGAGAGGCAGGCAGAGAGAGAGGAGGAAGCAGGCTCCCTGCTGAGCAGAGAGTGCGATGCAGGACTCAATCCCAGGACCCTGGGATCATGACCTAAGCCGAAGGCAGAGGCTTTAACCCACTGAGCCACCCAGGTGCCCCAATTTCCAGACTCTTTCTATGAAGCCAGCATTACCTTGATCCCCAAACCAGGCAAAGACCCTACCAAAAAGGAGAATTTCAGACCAATATCACTGATGAATACGGATGCTAAGATTCTCACCAAGATCCTAGCAAACAGGATCCAAGAGCACATTAAAAAGATTATCCACCATGACCAGGTGGGATTCATTCCGGGGCTACAAGGATGGTTCAACATTCTCAAATCAATCAATGTGATAGAACAAATCAATAAGAGAAGAAAGAAGAACCACATGGTCCTCTCAATTGATGCAGAAAAAGCATTTGACAAAATCCAGCATCCATTCCTGATTAAAACACTTCAAAGTATAGGGATAGAGGGAACATTCCTGAACTTCATAAAATCTGTCTATGAAAGACCTCACAGCAAATATCATCCTCAATGGGAAAAAGCTTGCAGCCTTTCCGCTGAGATCAAGACAATGACAAGGATGCCCACTCTCACCACTCTTGTTCAACATAGTATTAGAAGTCCTAGCAACAGCAATCAGACAACAAAGAGAAATAAAAGTATCCAAATTGGCAATGAAGAAGTCAAACTCTCTCTCTGTAGATGACATGATTCTTTATATGGAAAACCCAAAAGACTCCACCCCCAAACTACTAGAACTCATACAACAATTCAGCAACGTGGCAGGATATAAAGTCAATGTACAGAAATCAGTGGCTTTTTTATACACTAACAATGAAAATACAGAAAGGGAAATTAGAGAATCAATTCCATTTACTATAGCACCAAGAACCATAAGATACCTGGGAATAAACCTAACCAAAGAGGTAAAGGATCTGTACTCGAGGAACTACAGAACACTCATGAAAGAAATTGAAGAAGACACAAAAAGATGGAAGACCATTCCATGCTCTTGGATCGGAAGAATAAATATCGTTAAAATGTCTATACTGCCTAGAGCAATCTATACTTTTAATGCCATTCCGATCAAAATTCCACCGGTATTTTTCAAAGAGCTGGAGCAAATAATCCAAAAATTTGTATGGAATCAGAAGAGACCCCAAATCACTAAGGAAATGTTGAAAAACAAATATAAAACTGGGGGCATGATGTTACCTGATTTCAAGCTTTACAACAAAGCTGTGATCACCAAGACAGCATGGTACTGGCATAAAAACAGACACATAGACCAGTGGAACAGAGTAGAGAGCCCAGATATGGACCCTCAACTATATGGTCAAATAATCTTTGACAAAACAGGAAAAAATATACAGTGGGGAAAAGACAGTCTCTTCAATAAATGGCTGGCAAAACTGGACAGCTATATGTAGAATGAAACTTGACCATTCTCTTACACCGTACACAAAAATAAACTCAAAATGGATAAAAGATCTCAACACGAGACAGGAATCCATCAGAATCCTAGAGGAGAATATGGGCAGTAACCTCTTCAATATCAGCCACAGCAACTTCTTTCAAGATATGTCTCCAAAGGCAAAGGAAACTAAAGCGAAAATGAACTTTGGGACTTCATCAAAATCAAAAGCTTCTGCACAGCAAAGGAAACAGTCAACAAAACAAAGAGGCAACCCACAGAATGGGAGAAGATATTTGCAAATGACAGTACAGACAAAAGGTTGATATCCAGGATCTATGAAGAACTCCTCAAACTCAACACACACAAAACAGACAATCATATCAAAAAATGGGCAGAAGATATGAACAGACACTTCTCCAATGAAGACATACAAATGGCTATCAGACACATGAAAAAGTGTTCATCATCACTAGCCATCAGGGAGATTCAAATTAAAACCACATTGAGGTACCACCTTACACCAGTTAGAATGGCCAAAATTAGCAAGACAGGAAACAACATGTGTTGGAGGGGTTGTGGAGAAAGGGGAACCCTCTTTGACTGTTGGTGGGAATGCAAGTTGGTGCAGCCACTTTGGAGAACAGTGTGGAGATTCCTCAAGAAATTAAAAATAGAGCTTCCCTATGACCCTGCAATTGCACTACTGGGTATTTACCCCAAAGATACAGATGTAGTGCAAAGAAGGACCATCTGTACCCCAATGTTTATAGCAGCAATGACCACGGTCGCCAAACTGTGGAAAGAACCAAGATGCCCTTCAACGGACGAATGGATAAGGAAGATGTGGTCCATATACCCTATGGATTATTATGCCTCCATCAGAAAGGATGAATACCCAACTTTTGTAGCAACATGGATGGGACTGGAAGAGATTATGCTGAGTGAAATAAGTCAAGCAGAGAGAGTCAATTATCATATGGTTTGACTTATTTGTGGAGCATAACAAATAGAATGGAGGACAAGGGGAGTTGGAGAGGAGAAGGGAGTTGAGGGAAATTGGAAGGGGAGTTGAACCATGAGAGACTATGGACTCTGGAAAACAATCTGAGGGTTTTGAAGGGGCGGGGGTTGGGAGGTTGTTGGAACCAGGTGGTGGGTATTGGAGAGGGCACGGATTGCATGGAGCACTGGGTGTGGTGCAAAAACAATGAATACTGTTACGCTGAAAATAAATTTAAAAAATTTTAAAAAAAAGTTGAAAATAGAGCTACCTTACAACCCAGCAACCACACTACTGGGTATTTATCCTAGATACAAATGTAGTGATCCGAAGGGGCACGTGCACCTGAATGTTTATAGCAGCAATGTCCACAATAGCTAAACTATGGAAAGAACCTAGATGCCCATCAACAGATGAATGGATAAAGAAGATGTGGTGTATATATATATACAGTGGAATACTATGCAGCCATCCAAATAAAAGTGAAATTCTGCCATTTGTAATGACATGGATGAACTAGAGGGTATTATGCTAAGCGAAATAAGTCAGTCAGAGAAAGACAATTATCATATGATCTCCCTGATATGAGGAATTTGCAAGGGAAAGCAAGGGCTGTGAGGAGTAGGAAGGGTAAAAAAGGGAACAAGATGGGACCACGGAGGGAAACAAACCATAAGAGACTCTTAATCTCAGGAAATAAACTGAGGGTTGTTGAGGGGTGGGGGGAAGGGATAGGTGTGGTTGGGTTATGGCAATGGGAAAGGTATGTGCTATGGTGAGTACTGTGAATTGTGTAAGTCTGATGATTTACAGACCTGCACCCCTAAAGCAAATAATACATTAAATGTTAATAATAATTTTTAAAAAGTCAAAATGTAAGCTTTGGCAAGGATATGGGGAAAAAAAGAACACTTGTACACTGTTGGGGGGAATATAAGTTCGTACAGGCATTATAGAAAACAGTGTGGAGGATTTCAAAAGATTAAAAATAGAACTACTATGTGACCCAGCAATTCGACTTTGGGGCATATATCCAAAGGAAATAAAATTACTATCTCGATAAGATATTTGCACTCCCATGCTCATCACAGAATTATCATAGTAGTAAATATATGAAAACAACTTAAGTGTTGACAAATAAAGTGGATTACACACACACACACACACACATACACACACACACACACACACAGGAATATTATTCAGCCTTAAAAAAAGAAAAAAATCCTGTCACTTGTGACAGGAAATTTGGATGAAACTGGAGGACATTCTGCTAAATGAAATGAGCTAGTCACAGAAAGACACATACTGCATGGTCTCATTTATATGTAAAATCTGGGGGAAAAAAAAGTCTAACTCAATGTAACATAGAGTAGAATAGTGTTTACCAAGGGCTGGGGAGCAGGGGGAAAAGGGGCTATTATGTTAGTCAAGGAAACAAATTTCAGGTGTAAGATGAATAAGTTCTAGAAACCTAATGTACAGCATTGTGACTATAATTAATAATACCATATTCTATATCCGAAATGTGCTACGAGAGTAGATCTCAAGTGTTCTCATCATACACTCATGAAAAGGTAACTATATGAGGCAATGGATATATTAATTAGTTTAACTGTGCCAATCATTTCACAATGCACATTTATATCAAAACATCATGTACACCTTAAAAATAGATACTTTTTCTTTGTCAATAATATCTCAATAAAGCTGGGGGGAGCAAAGATGGAGATAGAGTGGATCAAAAAGTAAGACCTAACTATATGTCGTATGCAGGAAATCCACTTTAAATACACACATAAAGGTGTAAAGTAAATGGAGAGAATTACACCATGCTAACCCTAATCAAAAGAAAGCAGGAGTGGCTATATTAATTTCAGATAAAGCAGACTTCAAAGCAAGGAAAGATATCAGGGATGAATAAAGGCATTACAAAATAATAAAAGGGTCAGTTCTCCAAGAAGACATAACAATCCCTACCCTACCGTACCTAAGAATAGAGCACCAAACTCCGGGAGGCAAAAACTAACAGAAATACAAGAAGTAGAGGAACCCATCATCATAGTTGGAGACTTCCACTATCAGAAATGAGCAGACGTAGCAGGCAGAAAATCAGTAAGGACACAGTTCACCTCAAAACACCATCAATCAACTGGATGTAACTGACATCTATAGACAACTGCCTCCCACAGCAGAATCACATTCTTCTCGTGCTCATACAGCAAAGCCACTTTGGAAGACAATTTGGCAGTTTCTTACAAAACTGAACATATTCTTACCATACAATCCATTATTTGCACCCTGTGGTATTTACCTAAAGGAGCTAAAATGTATATCCATATAAAACCTCCATGTGGATATCTATAGCAGCTTATTAATAATTTCCCAAACTTGAAAGCAACCAAGAGGGCTCTCAGTTGAAGAATACAAAAACTTTGGTACATACAGACAATCGGACAACATTCATCACTAAAAAGACATGAGCTATCAAGCCATGAAAAGACGTGGAGGAAACTTAAATACATATTACTAAGTGAGAGAACCCAATCTGGATGGCAACATACCTAATATGATTGCAACTATACAATGCTCTTAGATATAACACCCACTGCTGATTGCTTTAAAAAATGATACATTGGACTTTATCAAAATTAAAAACTTCTGCTTTAGGAAGACACTGTTCAAACTTAAAAAGTATCTAATGAAAGACTCCTATCCATAACATGAAAAACTACCAAAACTCAATTAAAAAGGAAACAAGCATCTTAGTTGAAAAATGAGCAAAAGTTTTGAACAGACCCTGCCATGGAAGACATATGGCTGGCAAATAAGCACATGAAAAGACACTCTGCTTCATTGGTCATTAGGGGAATGCAAATTACAGCCACTGAGACACCACCATGCAGTTATTAGAATGGTATTTTAAAAGCCTGACAATTGGGGCCCCTGGGGGGACTCAGTCAGTTGTGTCTGACCCTTGGTTTTGGCTCAGGTCATTCTCTCAGAGTCATGAGATTTGGCTTCATGCTAAACACAGAGTCTGCTTTAGACTCTCTCTCCCTCTGCCCCTCCCCACCATGTGCGCTCTCTCTCTCATAAATAAATAAATCTTTTTTAAAAAGCTGACAACTACAGATGGATGTGGAACAGGAACTCTCATTCCACTTGTGGTGGGAACAAAAAAATGACACAACTGCTTTTCAAAACAAGTCTTCTTCCCACTCCTATTCTTTTACTCAAATGAACTGAAACTTTCTATTCAGATAAAAACCCGTATAGAAGTGTTTATAGTAGCTTTATTCGTAATCACCAAAAACTGAGAACAACCAAAACGCTTTTCAACAGTCAAGATAGATAAAAAGCTCTGGTACATCTACACAATGGAATAGTAATTGGCAATAAAAAGGAACAAAGTACTGATTGACCTAACAAAATGGATGAATCATAACTGCTTTTAAAAAGCTGAAAGAAGGCAGATTTCAAAGGCTACTTCTATTATTTCCTTTAGATGACATCCCAGAAAAGGCAAAACTATAGGAATAGAAAATGGATCAGGAGGGGGAGGATTTGAGTACAAAGCAGCTGTACCCGGGAATTTTGAGGGTAATGGAACAGCTTCTTTGTGGCATTTTGATGGCTGATATATAAATGACTCGGCATTTGTCAAATGCATATATTTTACACTACAAAGAGTGAGTTTTACTGCATGCAAATTAAAAAATAATTCAACTAGGGTGTCAGGATGAAATATAGGCTGACATTAAATCCATTATATTACGGATGAATGACACAACATCACCGAAGGAGTTGGGGGTGGCGCGGGGAGGTGGTGCCAAGGAACTTACCCAAGTAGCTGTGGAACAGAAACCGTGGCTCTCACTGGCCCCTTCCACTGGAAGCGGGTTCCAGCAGCTCTCCCGTGATTTGGTGGACTTCTAGAGCTGGGTCTTTTATATTCCAGCTGCTCTTTTCACCATTAGTTTGTCCCGTGACCTGGGTTGGGTGGAGGGTTGAGAGGGGGGTTTTGGGGCAGCTCCGCTCTGGATCCTGAGAAGCAGCAGAGCGCCCCCTTCCCACCTCCCCCGCGGGGCTGTGCTCCCAATGGTTGGTTGTCATTGTAATGGCAAAGGGAGCAGAAACCCTGCTCACCCCAGCCCTCCAGCCCCCACAGAGCCCCAGTGGCTACCCTCTCTTCACAGCCTGGCTGGGTTCCAGCGCTGGTTCCTTTATATTCTAGTTGCCCTTAAACTGAGGCTTTTCTTCTGTACCCCAGAGCCCTTAGTCCTGGCCCCCATGGCAGTTCCCAGGCTGGGTAGTGGGGTTCCCCTCCTGATGCCCATCGCCTGCACCGCACCTGCCCTTCTCTCCATCTTCTGTGGTATAGGAGTTCTTCAGTCAGTCCTCTGCCCTTCTTCAGGAGGAGCTGCTCTATAAATAGGTATAAATAGGTATAAAACAGGTATAAAGTCAGTAGGTGTAAATTTGGTGTGTCCCTGGAGGTGAGTTCAGGGTCTTCCAGGGCATCCTCTTGGAGGGAAAGATGTACATAATGCTGGGAAACACTGCTCTGACTAGATTCTGTAAGGGTAAGGAACTGTACAAAAAGCCACTGTTTTATAGTCGATACATTTTGTTTTATATAGGGACACAGGTTAGTAATTGTGCAACTACTTTACATGTATACTAAGATGGAACAAATAGGTAAATAAATTCTAGATAACCAGAGCTACATTACAAGAGAAAAGTGACATGTAGACAAGGGGGGAAGGCTAGAATGAGCCAAAGTGGTGCTGGATTAGAGTCCGAGATATCAGTATGAACTCATGTTTATTTTAATATATATAAAGAAAGATAAAGATGTAAGCATACATGGGTTAATACACATACATATATTTGTATGCAAACTCTAGCCACTAAAAGGACCTAGTAGCAATGAACACACCTAAAGCCCAGGTCTTGTTTTCTAAATGCCATTTTCTCCAATAAAAGGAAACACAGCTCTTTGAAGAAACAGCTTTCTCTATAGCTGGGTCAGGGAAAATACTAGGTATACTTGAAGTATCTTGAAGTGTCAAAAAGTGGCAAAGTGCTTTTTTAGTAGAAGGCACGTTGAAAGGGCACAGAAGCAGAGATAAAAGACACCTCATTGGTCAAGTAAGGAATATGTGAGCAACAAAATAATGATAGCATTGGATTCTAACCTAAAGAACAGAATAAATATCTACAATTTGATAACAATTTCTCAGTAAAGGATTAATCTTGCCTGAGGAGAGCTTTGGTCTTTGCCACCAACTCCTGGGAGATAACTTCTAAGCCTTTGGGGGTCCTGCCTGATAAAAATGTCTTTGTTTACCGGGAGGCCTTGGGCCATGCTAGATAATCTATGCTAACAAAGTGATGGGACGGGTGTGGGGAGGTTGGGGGGGCTTTGGGCCAGACAGTATCAGCTCAGTCTTCAGAGGGGCTGGAAACTACAGTCAAAGACATGGGTAATCAACTCTTTATATGTGACCCAAGCCTGTGAAAACTGGACACCAAAGTTTGGGCAAATTTCCCTAGTTGGCAATACTCTTGTCAGTGTTGCCACACGTCATTGCCGGGAGAAGGAAATGCTGTTGGCATGACTCCACTGGGAGAGTATAACTGGAAATTCTGCATTTGGTGTCTCCTGGACCGTGTCCTATGCTCCTCTTCTCCTTGGCTGATTTTAATTTGCTCTTGTAAACAACCGTAAGGGGGCGTCTGGGTGGTCCGCTCTTGATTTCAGCTCAGGTCATAATCCAGGGTCCTGGGATCGATCCCAGGAACAGCTCCACACTCAAGTGCAGAGTCGGCTTGTCCCTTCCCCTCCCCCTCTGTCTCACCCCCTCTGGCTCCTTCTCTCAAATAAATAAAATCTTTTAAAAATAAATTAAAAAAAACAACTGATGTCAAAAGTGAGGGTGGTCTTAAGAGATTACCACATTTTACACTAATACAAATAAGTTATTAAACAAAACAAACAACAAAGTATGAGAGAAGGGACAAATCTTCCTTGCAGAATTCCAAATAAAAAAATGTAAGGGGGATGAGGAAAATAGAAAAATCACCGTTAAAACACTACAATAAGTAATGGATGCAGGCAAGATCTACCAATGAGTGTGAAAAGGAGGTAGCAACACTTAGAGAAGCAGGACACTTGCACAGCCTCAAAATATCCTTCCAAATAGGTACTAGATACTGTAGTGGTTTCAGCTTGTGTCCATAGATTATTTGATACTCTTTCCTTCAAGACGTGGGCTTAATTTCTCTCCCCCTTGAGCATGAACTGGAATTAGTAGTAATTCATTTCTAATGAATAGAATAGGAGAATGAAAAGTAGTAACCAACCTTATAGTGGAGAAAATTGGCAGACACTATCTTTACCAAATTATCGAAATTCATATCACCATAGATCATGTTGATATGGTGTATCCCTTGCAATGATGTAATGATGAGATTTAAATTTTGCTGTATTCTCTCCCAAAATAAATAATGCTACTCTGGTCATGAGAAAACATCAAATAAACCCAGCTTGAGAGGCACCCTATGTAGGACTTGCCTAGAGTTCTTCATAAATGGCAAGGACAGGAAACAGGGAGACTGACACAGCGTCACAGATTGGAGGAGACTGTTGTGAGTGGTGTGCTGGGCTGGATGCTGGAACCAAAAAAGGACATTGGTGGAAAAGCTGGTGAAATCTGAATAAATTCCAGTTTTGTTCAAGTATGATGCCAATGTTAATTTCTTAATTTTGATAAGTGTAGCAAATGTACTACTCCCAGGGGAAGCTGACTTATTGTACTATCTTCGTAACTCTTCTGTAAATTTAAAATTATCCAAAAGACAATTTTTTTTTTTTTAAGACTGACCATATCAAGTGGGTAAAGACATGGAGTAACTAGAACTCTCACACCTTGCTGGTTGAAATGTTTAAACAGTAAATAATATACCCGATTTAAAAAAGAGTTTGGCAGTTTCTTAGGAAAATAAACATACACATCACAGTACGTCTCGGCCATTGCATTCCTAGGCATTTACCAAAGGGAAATGAAAGAATTGGCCTTATACACAAATAAGTCTTCTACATGAATCTTCATAGCAACATTATCAGTCATAGTCAAAATGTGGAAACAACCCAGACATTCAGGAAATTATTGGTTAAATAATTTATGGTATATCCCTACAATAGAATACTAATTAGCAATAAAAAAGAATGAAATATGGATATAAAATAATAATGCTGAGTGAAAGAAGCTAGGCTATCCCTACCCGTAAGAATAATACATAATTACTCCTTTTTTATAAAATACTAGAAAATGTAAAGCAATGACCAGTGACAGAAGACAATTCAGTGATTGTCTAATAAGAGTGGTAGGGGCAGGACAGGGAGGGCTAAGAGCAAGGGACTTCTGAGAGGCAAGAGACAGTGACAGGTAGGTTCATTTTGTAAGGGTAATTGTTTTGCAGGTGAGTACATAGGTCAGAACACACGTGCTTGTCTAATTTAAATACATACTTTGTCAATTAGAGCTCAGAAAAGCTGTTTTTAACAAGAATGACATGAAAAGATGTTTTAATATATTAACCGAAATCAAATCAAATCACGCAAAAACAAGTGCTGTATAATCCCCTTTGAAACATAACTTATTGATTTAGGCTTCCAAATGCATAACAAAGTGTCTAAAATACTGTGTAATTAACAGCGACTGCTCTAAGAGAAAGTGCCCAGGTGAGTCAGAGGAAGGGGAAAAAAGTGAGTAATCTACCCTAAAAATTCCACAATCTTAGGGACTTGATACAACATTTTCTCTTTCCTGTTCATGCTCCATGCTCCATGTTGGTTGGCAGGACGTCCTCCCTGTTCCTAAACAAAGCGGCTTAAAGGATGACACTTAGCAGTACTTAGGAATCCTGCTCCAAGCTAGATAAAGTTTACGCCTCCGGTATTCTCTTTATTTACACCGCTTCCTCCACCCCCAGCATTTTGTACTTTAACATTTTCTAAAATGAGCATGTATTACTACCACAAGGCGAAACAAAATTACATAGAACAAAAGGCCTGTGTATGAAAGACAAATGTGACCAAACACTGAAAAGCAGAGTGCTCTTTTGACCTTGATTAATGTTTCAAAATTGAAGTCTAGTGAGATAATTGAAATGGAAGCCAAAAGAAAGTGAAATGTGAAATGCTATGTCTTTAGAAACTCGGTTCTTAATATTGATGCACTTTCTGATGTTTCTCTATAAATAATAGATCACAAAATGGATGTTTGGCACAGAGTTGCTTTTAAAAGTGCATTTTCCAATTCTTGACAATGCAAAAAAAAAAAAGAAAAATGTAGTAGAGACTAAGGACAAGACATAAACAAATGCTGATAAAGTAACACAGGGAGGTGATCGCATAGACACGCATGTCACCATTATCATCCAACTGGCTTTCATGCAAAAAACAATGACATATTTTAATATATTCCATCCTAACAAAATACAATTTTGAGTAAGTTTGTTCAATAAGCCACTTCCACGTTCATATCTGTAATAGTAGTGCTTTGTAAATCTAATTACAAATTACTATTTTCAACAAATTATCCTGTCAAATTTTTTTTTTGGGGGGGAAGCGGGTGTCTGGCATGTTTGTAACAGTAAAAATAGTGATAGTAATAATCATGCCAGGTACAAAAGCCTAACTTAGACCAGTCACTGTGCTATAGGATTTATAGGACTGCTAATCCTTAGAACCATCTTGAAAGCGAGGTATCTTATAGGGATGTTGCTTACAGATAACAAAATTGGTGTTCAGATGCCAAGTAACTTGGTCAAGGTCACCAATGCACAGGAAGACTGTGGTGTTTTTCTCACTCTGGTATGTTGCCTTCTCTTGTTTCACACTGTGCTCAGCTGGAGGGACTTCCCACTCTTGTCAATGCCTCGAAGCAAAAAGCTACTATTTTCCAGGCACTGTTCTAGGCTCTGGGTATGCAGAGAGAAGTCTAGTAGCTATATTTGACTTTCAGGAACCCAACATAAGCTGCAGCACAGGAAGCAAGTGTCTAACCAGAGCTGTGGAGAGGACACTGAGAAAGTGGAAGGGACAGCTGAGCCGCTGGGAGTGGAGGCAGGGGCAGAAGGAAGTGAGCACTGAGCAGGTGGGATGCAATGTCTTCCTGGAAGCCCCTGGCTTGGTGGAATCTAAAAACGATAATTAGACAAATGAGGAAGGAGAGAAGGCATTCCAGGAAGAGGCAGTTATGTGAGTCAAGGGGGGATGAAAGTTTACAGGAGGTACCTGCCTTTGTTTCAAGTGTGGCCAGACAAGAGTGTGATTGAATGCGGGTACACGCCTCCTGTGACTGAATGCAGGAGACAGAGCCTCCTCAGCCCCTTAAAGTCACAAGTGCTGATCAGAACATGGCTGTGTGCCGGCCTTTAGCCTGGATTCCACAGCCCGCCTCCCCTGGGCACTGCCACACATTCTCACCGACAACTCGGAGTAACCGTAACGCTATGACCTGTTCAGCAGGTCCTCTCACTGCAGCAGAGCTGCTAACTCTCTCCCTGGAAGCCTCCGTGCCAGGCAGACAGACTCACTCCAGCTATCCTTGCCTTTAAGGTGGGCCACAATGGTTCCTTCCAGAAACATGGAAAACTTCCAGATACCGGAAACCAGGACTTCCTTACAAGCGTCACCCACACCTGTCCCAGGACTGTCCTGACTACAGGGCCCCATGTTCTGTAAGTCCTCGGGAGTGCTGATCCCCTAGCTAAACGTGCACCCTTCAGTGCTCCTTGGTGCTGTCCGTCTGGTCATCTCCTAAGACATCCACCTTCTCTGGGCCTACTGAGAATAGCGGAGAAGAGTCACACGATGGCTCAACTGGTGCTGCTGGGGAGTCATGGTTACCGATTGCAGCTGAGCAAGGCTCCACAAAATATGAGTAAGAGACATATTCAAAATTATAGTAAGCTTTTTTTAAAGTCAAGGAAAATGTGAATGTGTGCCTACTGTGCTTTCTAGGGTTTGCCATGTTCTAGGGCAGACTCGGAAGTGACTAATACCCAGGCATATCACAAGAAGTTACTGAGTTTCAAGGGCAAAGAGTCCTTGGAAATCCAGGTATAAAAACATTACCTCTAAGGAGGCAAATCCATGATGGCCTTGGGCTTCAGCACAGTAGTGGTGACTGCTGGAAAATGGTGGGGCACCACCATGGTGGTTCTTTAGTTTTAGTGGAAATTAGAAGCTTCTGGAGAGCACTGCAGACCCTCACTCCATATGCGTTCTGATTTAGGACACCTTGGTTGGACTACCACTTGTTCTCCTGCTGGGAGATCTGGACTTACACTTTAAGGATGATCAATAGAGATAGGAGAGAATGTGGTACAAGAACAATGTATCCAGTATTCATTTCTTGTGTGTAAGACAGCACAAGTCTCAAACACACAAGGCTTCAAGAGAGAACTCGCTAGTGTGGATAAAGTCCATCCAACTAAAGGACAGGTCCAAAGGTACTCAGCAGTGAAGAACCCCGGTCTCAAACTGAGAACTGAACTTACTGCAGAATGAAACTGAGCGTAAACAGCTGTGGTTAGAGAAGACAACGGAAAGTGAAAATCTCAGCATGAGGGGTTGGGGGATGGGGACTTCCACTCCTCACATCATCCCAGCATCCTCCAGCTGCATCACCACCAAGAAACAAAAATGGTTGTACTTTACCTCATGCCTTACTATCTGCTAGGCACGGTGTTAAAAACTATGCATCATCTTATTTCTTATAACCTGGGGCAGGTAATCGTTGTTCCAACTTCAATAGAAGGGCACAGAGAGCGGGCACCTTTGCCATGCTCACCCAGTTAATTTGATTGTCAGAGCCCAAGATACTGTGACATCAAGATTGGCAGGATTACTGTTTTATGAGAACCCTTTAATAACATAGCATTTTACTACTATTTACTACTAAGACACAGTAAGCTGTGTCTTAGTCTCTCTTGGGGACCTTTTCCTCCTTTCCTCTAACCCTACTACAACCAGCAAGTATGTTACGGGATCTCAAGATACTGTGTTCAAAGAATTCAGGAGAGATGTGGGGGAGAAGTGGTACAAAATCTTCTATTTTGACTTGGACCCTAAAGTACTTCTCAAACTTTGTGTGTACAGTTTACCTGGGGAATCCTAGCTGCCGATCCATTAGGACCTTGTGTGGACTTGAAACAACTTCCAGCAAGTTTCCAGGTAAGATTGCTGGGCCATTTTGAGTAGCAAAGCCCTACACCACAAACTCCAAACCAGCTTCTCTTTGCCACCTAACTGGTTGGTAGGTATAGCTCCTGCAGCTATTAATGAAGAGGTGCTTTGCTTCACATAGTTTCTTGGGTAAACAACTTTGAAAACCTAGCAGGGATGAGGTTTGAGAGACACACACAGTGACTGGCATGAGTTTCCATTTATCAGTTCCTGTGATTAACAGAAGTAACGTCAATCATTAAAAAGGGAAAATCGGGGCGCCTGGGTGGCTCAGTGGGTTAAGCCGCTGCCTTCAGCTCAGGTCATGATCTCAGGGTCCTGAGATCGAGTCTGGCATCGGGCTCTCTGCTCAGCAGGGAGCCTGCTTCCCCCCCTTCCTCTCTCTCTGCCTGCCTCTCTGCCTACTTGTGATCTCTGTCAAATAAATAAAAATCTTTTAAAAAAGGGGGAAAATCGTTAACAAACCTCTTGCAGAGAGGAGGGATCAAGTGTTTCATTTCTCTGCCTTTCATGGTAAGGATAGACAATGTTTAAAGTAATAAGTGGAGGTGAAAATACAGACTATTTAAAATTATAATTGCAATCATTACATGAGTGACCTATAACAAGTAGTTACAGGTGCAAAGTGGATCACAGGGAGGGCCATGCTGGGTGTCCCAGGACAAAATAGCCAGCTAAGCTCTCTTAGTGCAGGGGGCAACAGTCCGAACTATGAGGTACTCCCTGCGACTAAAAACACACTACCTTGAGGGGTGCCTGGGTGGCTCAGATGATTGGGCATCTGCCTTCGACTGGGGTCATGATCCCAGGGTTCTGGGATCCAGTCCCACATCAGGCTCCCTGCTCAGTGGGAAGCCTGCTTTTCCCTCTGCTTGAAATCTGTCAAATAAAATCTTAAAAAAAACCCAACAAAAAACCAAAAACCACACACATGACTTTGAATAGCAGCAAGTTTGGGTGCTTCTTCAAGCTAATTCCCTAATACTTCACAAGAGCAGAACCCATTTTTCTCTTGCTCACTGTTGTATGTCCAGTGGTCAACACACTTCCTGGGACATACTCTAGATATTCAACAAATATATAGATATGCTGAAGACTCAAGAGGGTAAAATGTATAAAAATGGCATTTTACGAAGTCCTAGAAACAAATAAATGTCTGCTATTCTAGCACATGGACTAGGAATTTGGCTCCCAAATATTAATATACATTAGTAGATGCCATTAGATACTGATAGATCCATGAAATTTATAATTGGGTTTAATTTATGTGTTTTGCTCTATGGCAGAAATGTTCCATTTTTAACAAAATCTTGGTCCTACCTCTAGTAGTCAATAACTAGTGAGATGGGTTTAAAAGATGAGTTTTCTGCTAATTCCAGTCACCTGAATGTTGTTTATTGGTCTCACTTATTCTCTTGAGTTCCTGTAGGCACACTGAGTAAATAGACAAACGACTTAAGGATCTTTCCCAAGAAATCTCCCTTGTTCCCAAGTGATTCCTTTTGAAAAAGACTCGGTGAATGCAGAAAATGGGTGGATGGTGAGTTTTAGAGTCTGTGTAAGTGCCTAGTAACCAGTGTGTGTCCATCAGAATCAACTGTTGAATCTTACAGATACATAGTATTTGTTTAATGCACTGCTGTTTATAATAGGAAACAGTGAAGAAGTAAATCTACATTATAGGGGCCTAAATTATGGTGTATAATATAATGCAACCATTAAAAATCAAAATAATGGCATCCCATAGTCTTGCTACAACCAGGCACGATTCTCTAAGGGCTTGGGTGTGGTAAATTCATCTTTATAACCACTTTATCACATTTCACAGATGGGAAGAGGAGTAAAATAGCTCCTTAGGTCAAACAGTTGCACAGTGGAGTTGGGATTCAGCCAAGGCCGTCTGGAGGAATTCATGCTCATAGAACCTCTGTGGTATACCCTACTTCTGCAGCATAGGGAAGGACCTACACGACCAAAGTCTCTGACGATTTCAGTGAAAAAGTTTTTGAAATCAGCAAAAAAATACAATTTCACTTTTTTTTAGTATTAAAAATGTTTGCAAGGACAAAATATAAGTGGTTTCCACTGAGGAACCGGCTGGGAGCATAGAAATGGGAATTTATTATTTTTCAATGTCCTTACAAGCATGTGTTTTATAATATAAAATATGCCAGTTACCCAACTCCTTTCTTCCCTAGCCTCCCCCTCTCCCCCATCATCTATGGCACACAAATAAGCACAAAAAATGCACACATCCCTATGTTACCGTATTAGCCAGTAGGTTCAGGGCAGGGCCAAGCATTTTATTTTAAAAAGAGTTTTAATGGACTCTGGTTAATAATGCTGTAAAATGTTTACTTACCTCTAATTTATTCTGGATTTATCATTAAGACATCATTTCCTTCAACACCACATTTGCGCAACTTCATACTTCAGTTTATTTCCATACACTAAATTATTTCAACCACTTAAATTGAAATATTTTAATACATACTACATAGCTGCAATTTTATGTGCTACTAAACTTCATTTGAATTATTTGATGACTCTAGGCTTTTATGATTTTATGTGTGCTAACTGTGCTATTCCTCATCCTCTACTGAGGTATACTCTCCTCAGGTACCCACACTGGAAAATCAGATAATTTGCATACACTACTTGACCAGGTTAATTGAGTCAAAAAGAGCTTATGTGGAAAAGGACCTGACAATGTGTAGACTTTTCGAAATCCTTTCATTTGAATGTATGAGATTCTGACACCTGATGTTTTTAATTTCTCAGACTAAATTCAGTGTGACTGGATTTTTAAACCAAGAGTTTGACTACTTGAGGTATTCCCTCAGTCCTTGAATTTCTATACAGTAGTCTGGCCCAGTGGCCCTCCAAATTATGTTTTTGGTATTTCTGGTAGTGCAGTATCTCTTCAAGTAGTCCATTCTGACACTGGATTAGTATAACATACAAACTTTAAAAAAAAAAAAAAAAAGAATCGTTATTATCTTTTTCTGCGTAGATTCCATCCCACTGGTCCTAGTTCTTAAAGTGTGAATTGTTTGCATAAGTGACCATACAAACCCAACAACCAAGAAACATTAATTGTCTTCTGTACTTTACTAAATACTTTGTGTTTAATATATTTTAAATTATAAATAAATTACAAGGAACTCCTAAAAAATTTAATACAAAAATATTACAAGTTAGGACAAATAAGCATTGAGATATGACATTTAAGAAGAAACATGCAGAAAAAGTAGCATAGGGTTAACATTTCATTGTTGACAGAGAGCTTTGGTACAGCAGAGAAAAGCACCATAAATCTACTGTCCATAGTGTCTTTTCCTCCACTGCATTTTGCAAATGAATATATTGGGTAAACAGTAAACTTTCATCTGCTACTATGTATAATAGGTGAGAAATTTGATCTATTTCAAAGTGTAAGAACTATGAAATTAAAAATAACCCCTTCTATGACTACTGAAACTGATTTGGTTTTACCTTAAATTTAGATGGATTATAATCCTTAGTAGTCCAACACTTTCTGAAAGTGTAAAATGCAGAATATTATTAATCTATGCCATGCAATAAAAGTTAACCCTTTGAAAATGAAAGACTGTCAGCTCTAGCAACTATAAAAACTTATCATTTAATAAAACATGACAAGTCTTTGCCTGTGTTAGTTTCTGCTTAAGGAAATGAAAGGGAAAGGCAGAAGACCTGAAGAATAAGTTTCTTTAAAAAAAAAAAAAAGTGCTCAATGATTCTTTTAAAAAGTCTCTAAGTAACTCTCAAGAGCTGGGATTAATTAAAACCGGAAGGTGACTGGTATCGTTCTTCAAAGATATAAGGTTTGTTAGCAACATAAGCAACTAGCTAAGGGAGAAAATTATTAAATTAGAATTGGTTTATATGAAGAAAAAAATGTCACTAATGAAGTTGAGAATCCTGCCTTAAAATCTTCAGCAACATATATACACACGGTTTTGTGCTTAACTTGCACACTAAGCAAATGAATCTGAGGTCTCTTTTAGTTTATGTGAAATGATGTCCTTTAAATACAGCATTATTTTCCAAAATAATTCCAAAGCGATTGTTACTTCTTAGCTGATTAAATGCTCTATTATTCTTTAATAAAAATAGTAAATAATCCCTTCATTTAAAAAATCTCATCTGTGAGAAGTAATAAAATAGTAAAATTTGTAATTTTATCTATGGGCTTACTTTAAAGTATCTATCTTAGAAAACAACACACTTACGGAAAACAGTGGGTTTGGGTTCTGACGGCAGTTGTTGTAACTGATTAAACACCAGTGTGGTAGAGAACAGACATGTTGTTATGTCATGAAGGCTAACTCAGAGCAAAAAAAGTTTATTCTACAATAAACATTGGAGGAGTAAATGCAATTAAAATGTAAACAAGAAATTGTAAACAAGAAATAGCATCCCTCTCTCTTTACTTGACTAGTAAATAATCTATACAAACTACATAGATATCAAAGGTTTCATATATGTACACAGCCAACATAATATCAAAATATATTTTATTCTGGACCTCTTTCAGATCTGATTCAAATTACAGTTGTCAAAGCAATACAATGCAAAGGGAAACCGCAACAACAACAACAACAACAAAAATGTGCCTAGAAAGGATAAAAGGGTCATTGGGGACAAATCATTGTGATGTGGAACCAAAGTACATCGTGAGTGTAATTAACATGGTCCAGGACAGCAGAGAACATCTGGATCAGTCTTCCTTGCACAAGAATCATGAAAACTGAACAAGAACGTTCTTTAACACGTACAAAAAACTGTCATGGGCTGGTTTACACTTTTACAACAGTTTTAAAGTCAACTGGATAACTAAAGAAATGATGCAGACATTTTAATCCAGTGCTATAGGTAGGCTCACAGAATTAGACCCAAAGGATTTGCCAAAATCAAAATAAGAACATCATAGCTACAATGTCAAAGTCAGTTAAGAAAATTGCTTCTGTATTTAGGGGTCACAGAGCCACGAAACGCAGTCTGTGTTTGCTTTTAATGAGATGGATAAGTAAGTACATCGGACTTAGATACAACATGCAGAATGTTTTCTTAAACTTATGCAGAAACTCCAAAGAAAACATCGTAAAACAGCTTACTAGGAAAGAAAAAGATGCCCTAGTTATTCACCCTGCTTCAACACGGTCAACAGAAAGGCAGAAATAAAGAATGCTATTAATACTTGAGAACTACTGATATTAGACATCAAATTTCTAAATCAGTGTATTAAAAAAAGTGAACACTTCCTCTTTTTTCTCTCATCTACGTTTAACTAGAATCATGTTAAAAAAATTGATATTGAATGTGACCTTCAGAGCTACTACTGGAAGGAGTAATTCTTAACTTCCCTACTCTCCTTCCATCCCTGCTGATTCAGAAGGAAAAACAAACAAAAACAAACAAACAAAAAACCAACCAGGGTCTCTTGTAGATTTGCTGCTATTCCCCAAAATGTTGGCATTTGCTGCCATGCCACAATGTTGGTCCACTGAAAAAGAATTTCCGTGGAAACAGTCAACAGTAATTCACCAAATGCAAGCACCACCCTTAGCATGTGAGAGTAAATGCAGGTTCTATAGAAATGTACAATGTGCTTAAGATGAAAACGGTTTTGAAAAGAGTAAACAGCACTGCATTTGAGATTTATTTTTCTGCTTACCTAGTAAAATCTAACATTTTTGCTCACATAAGGACAATCATTTGTGAATCACAGGTGATTCCTTCAAATAGCAAAAATGCATACTCCTCTTCAGGCCTCTAAGCAATAATAGTTTACATTACTCTTAACAAAATCATTCTACATAAACAGATAGCTCCTTAAAAATAGTACTCTCTCATTAAATCTAATTTGACAGAAAGAAGTCTAAGGAAAAAAGGAGTGCTTTATAAGTGAAAAAGTACAAATCTTTGGCCTTTCTCTTGACATTTTTATATGTCAAAAAGCAAAAAACCTTCATGTAATTCAATCTAATAATTACTTTTTGCACCATAATTTGTTTTTACACCACAAAAGGAGGCACTTTCAGTATCTGTAAAAGGTGTTTAATCCTAAAACATACTTACCTAGAGAATTATTAATTAAAACAGAATTCAATATACTTTAAAATCTATTAGGAAATTAAAAGTTACCACTTCTAAAAGTCATTTGAAAGTCAATGATGGTACCTGATCAATGACAGAAATGGGGATTGGAACAGATATAAGAATGTATGCGATTCCTACATGGAGAAGAAAAAGAAGATATTCCTTTATGGAATTTAAGAGTGACAGCTGCTCTTTCTTTATTCTAACTTTAATCAATGAGTACTCTATTCATTCAAGTTTTCCTTTCTATTTTTCCTTGTAAGTTTCTTACAGTAGCTTGTACAACGATATACAATGAATACCATAAAAAATATACTGGAATCAGTTGATCTTTAGGAGTAAGTTCTCAGAAAAAAAAGGAAGAAAAACGAGCCAAGAACCTCAAATACAGAATTGTGCAGGCCGTGAAACTTGGTCTCTTACAATCAAGTTACTGCTCAAATTTGAGGCAATCTTACTTTTGTCTACTGGAGCAGCATCGTGGCACATCAGCAGGCAATGATGATGTTGAGAACAGCAGCAAAAACAAACAACTGTATGCTCATGAAGAACCCAAGCCTACAAAACGGATACCTTTCCAATAAGGTTTATATTTAAAAGACCCAAGATTTTAGGATAATAAAGCTCTGTAAATATAATCTTTTATAATGTCCTATTGTGGCTATTATGCTTAAGTAAAAACAGCTAAAGATTAAAAAAAGAAAGAAAGAAAGAAAAGGTGACAATACCATCAAAAGGTAGCTGTCTACTCTGGCAGCTATACTGCAGAACTTCTTGACTATCTTTTAATCAGCTGGGGAAAAAAAGTCAATAACTGTATGCAAATGAATAAATTGTCCATATCAAAATACAAAAGTACTATCAATAATCACCTCTGACTTTCAGATTTAAATTCAGTGCAATTGACAGATGCATCACTAAAGGAAAATGCAGCTTAACCTACTCAAAACATTTGTGTCTATTCCTGGGAGCACATTTAAAAATTATTGCACAGATTTTTAAATTTTTATTTTTTTTTTAAACAATAACAGAGGTCAACCACAGGTGTGGACCTCTAGCAATAAAAGCAGGATTTCAAGTGCCAGATACTCAGCATATTAGGTTTCCTACATAGGTCACAGGGTAATAGTTCTAAATATCTATAATGTGATCCAAAACCCTAAAAACAGCTGGCACAAAACCATCATGAATGACTGCCTCTCTGGATGTAAATTTTAAAAAATATTATTACAGTATCATAGTCCCCACTAACAACAACTGGGGTACATGTAACAATGTATTGTGAAATTAAGTGTATTTATTCTCTTTACCAATAGCAAATGCTATCCTACCTTAGTAAAACCAAGACTTGCTTCAATCAATGCTGTTTTGTAAAAACAGCAAAACAACAAATGCTGAAAATCAAAGCTGCATTACTTGGGTTAAATCGGTTTCTATTTCAACTTAAAACACAGGTTAAAATTTTAGTAGTAAAGGCCTCAAAATAATTAGTGACAGAAATAGTGTTATAAATTTGCTAAGCTTAGTAATAAGCAACTCCTTAATTAAAATCTTTGAGATATAAATTTGACTATTCTCTTCAAAATGGACACTTGTGGATACTTACATTAATCATGACAAACCTGTTAGTCATACATATAAACACAGCCCCATGCTATCTATCATTTGCACATTCTGTGTATTTTAGCTTTTAGTTGCATGAACACAAGAAGAGGTTTGCTCTGATACCTTATCTTTCAGAAAATACTTGATATTATAAACAGAATAAAAGACATGATATAGTAGTGATTACTAAGAAAAAAAAAATAGCAGCTTAAATCTATCCGTATTTGAAAAAAATGTAGTCACAAGTACCACGAACGCAGAATCAGAGCAGCAGGGAGCTTAGTGCAATTATACCTTTTTTTTTTTTTTTTTAAATTTCTGAATCACTGCTATTTAAAAACACCTTGAAGCAAGTCTTTTGTTTTAAAGATTGTTTTTAAACTAAGGTAGCAAACATTTTGCCATGTAATGGCAGTGTTATATGCCGTTATCTTGCTTTGTATAAAGAAAAACAACATGAGAGATTTTTAATACTGGAGTTTGGTTACATTACATATTTAAGCTTCTACATAGAATGATGGACACTTTGAGAAGCTAATCCTTATCCAGAAATATTTTAATCTCTTAAAAAACAAAGCAAAACAAACAAACACAACAACAACAACAAAAAACCCCAAACCTACTTTGCTCCTTTTCACAATAGTGCACATTTTAACCATAATTTAGTTATGGCTACAAAACATCAGAAGATTTTTTTTTATGCATCTTCTCTATGGTATTAAAAAAAAATTGTGCCCTTCTAGTCTTTAATTGGCAGAAATATGTCCCAAAAAAGAAACTATTACATTTAAGCCACATCACCAAAAAAGAACAAAAAAACAAAAACAAAAACAAAACAAAAACAAAACAAAAAAAAAAAACAAAAAAAAAAAAACAGAGCATAATATCCTTTTACTGATGTGTCTTACAGATTGACATGACCAAAAGTCATCTATTTTCATTCAATTTCCAATTCCCCCTTCCACAACATGCACCAATTGAATATATGCTCTGGGAGCCATAAAATGTACCAAACATCTATCTCTTCAAAAGAATGCATTAAAATATTTTTAAGAATTTTTTGTTTAAAAGGTGAAAAAAATATAAACAAGAAACTGATTCACTCCCTTACTTCATGCATCCATAAACTAAACCAAAAACAAAGTTTAAAAGCAAGAACGAACTACTGCTGCAAGTTTTTGTTAAGTCCATTTTCTCTGTACATACAAACTGCTCAACTACTGAAGGGAAAAAAGAATATAATCCATGGTGTCTTCTGATTCAAAGGGGAGAAACAAGGCTGTCATTAGTATCCAAAAACTGGTACACATATGGGCTGCTTTTATAACGCATATTTCTCTCTCTCTTCTGTTTTTCATATCCAAAACTTCTAAATGCTATTTTAGGGGCACAGCAGATTAGATTCCAGCACTTGGTGAACAGAATTCACAAGCTGTGACAAAATTCTGTCATCTTCAGGGTGCAATTTTGTTTATATACACTGTATGTATATATTTCTTTTAGATTTGGCTGTAGTGGACTGGCCATGGTTCAAGTGGGACTATAGCAGTACATGGGTCAGGGACAGTCATTTTGGCTATGTACACATTCATAGTCGGTCCATGGCTTCCAACTAGTAGCGCTATTTCCGAAGGTCTAATACACAAACCTGCAAGAAATTAAAATAATCAAAAGTGTGTTAAGAATTTCATAGTACATTTTTAGTTTAATGTTTACCTCCTAGTTCATGAAACTGGTAAAGCAATGTTAATCATGGGACTGGGCACTTAACGAACAGAATTCAGACAAATCGTCTTAAGAGGTGGAGGAACAACTACAGGCTAACACTATAGAGAAAGAATCATGGCTAAAATTTTGAAGATCTATTCTCTGTTAATTAAAAAACAGAAAAAAATATGCTCAAGATAGACCATTTCCTATCTTTTGGGCCTAAGTGAAAGAGATCTCAGATTATATTAAGCTATACCTTCAGAAAACAGCTAATGGCTAATAGCCTCTTCATTTTCCCTTTGCCTTCACAGCTTTGGAAGCCAAAACTAGTATTTCTATTAAGAGCTGGCCAATGTCATCCTGAAAGTCTTTCAGTATCACACGTTCCTCAGTGCAGGACTCAACTGCCTCTACCCGCCCCCGCCCTGGGCCACCAACACTCTTCCACAAGGAAGACAAGGGAGAAATAGGCATTAAAAATTCAAATCTCTCTCAGAGCGGTATTCTTCTACACTCAATTTCATCAACAAAGGTTTCCATTAAAAATAACCGTCCATTTCTTGGTCATGAAGATAAGCTTTTGGCAAACACAGCCTGTATTTTATTCATATTATTTGAGTGAAATAAACATAAAAATATACAACCTCCAGTAAAAAAGATCAGTGCCATAAAATGTATTTTGAAAAGAAGACTTGTAGTCACGACTACAATAAGCCACATTTATTTACTATGCTTACACACCCACACCCTTGGAAACACTTCATTATACTTACTGAACCATCTGATGCACTGGCTCCAACTTTGTCTCCTGCTGCATTCCAGCAAACTTCAAAAATTCCACCTGTTCCCCTATAGCTGTGAACTAGAGCACCTGTCTAAAAAAAATGAAAAAAACATTCTTAAAAATGAGAACATATATTATTATAAATCCAAATTATTGAGGTAAAAATACTATATGGCATTATTTCAAGCAATCAGATAGAATTTAGCTTTGACTCCAAAATAAATTTAAAGTTTTGAAATACTAGAAATGTGATGATCCTTCTATAAAATGATAACACTTGCCTGCTCTCAACAGATCACACACACACACACACACACACACACACACACACACTCTCTCTCTCTCTCCCCCGCTCTCTCTCTGTTTCTCCAGTAGTGATAACCATTCTTAGCTATCTTTGGACTCCTTGATACAGTTAACCATGGAGTAAACATTCAATGTATGACTTGTCATAAATAAACTATTGTTGTTGAAGGGTGGTGCATGAGTCTGGCTAACATGTAGAGACACATAATGAAGTCCGAATTTCTTTGATAAAACATCCTAAAGAGAAAATATAATAAACTAGTAAAGACAATTCCAGTGTAAGTCTGTTAAATTACTCTATCTATATTTATTGAGAACCCCCTAAGATAGGTGATTTAAAAAAAAAAAAAAAAAAAAAAGGAAACCAAAATTATTCAGCCACCCACTGAATAATTAAACTCAGTTAAAAAAAAAAAATACATTCTCCTAGGAAACCAGTCATTAAACAGGGCAAAGATCAGAGACTCTGCTGTGAGAAACTGGAAAACAAAAAATATGCTTCCAGTTTTCTGTCCGGGGGAAGTATGTCTCAGCTTTATGAAAACCTAAAAAGCTAAAACTAGAGGTAGCAGATCTACCTAAAAACAACATGGCAGTAAGTCATGTACCTTGTAAATACCTCCTCAGACAACCAATCCTAATTTAATTACTTAGCCAGAAGTCTCTTTTCCCTTGCTTTCCTCTTCTAGAAACCACAGGTACACTGCTACAGCTGATCACATCAGAAAGGTTCAACTGTTTTCTTCCCCCTACCTAAAGTTTTTTGCAATTTAAAAGATTAATGTAAGTGTGAGTCTAGTAGGTATTGAGTGTATTTCCATGGTTAATTAGGAGAAAGGAGTGGCACCAACAAAATCTAAAATCAATGTATAGGAATTAAAATCTACAGGATAGTAAGCTTTGGTGTTTAAAAAACCCAACTTTCTTTACAAAGCACTTAGCAATAAATACTTAAGCTCAAAGTAGGCTATAATTGAACTAAAATATCATGGTCAACAAACTAGAGCTATAACATTAACGGAGACCAATGGATTAATACAACTGACCTGTTGGGTAATATATCATATGGATGACAATCCAAATGAGGAAAGAAAAAACTAGATTTATTTGACAAAAAGAAAGTGAGTGCACTAAAAATTCACTAGATATAAGTTTACTATTTTCAAACTTTAAAGAAAAAAGTAAAATGATACTTTTTAAAGACTTTATTTATTTATTTGACAGAGAGAGAGAGCACAAGGAGGCAGAGAGGCAGGCAGAGAGCGCACGGAAAGCAGGCTCCCTGCTGAGCTTCTCGAGAGCCTGATGCGGGGCTCAATCCCAGGACCCTGAGATCATGACCTGAGCCGAAGGCAGAGGCTTAACCCACTGAGCCACCCAGGTGCCCAATACTTTTTGATATACAATAGTGATATATCTAAACAGTATGGACAGTTGCTCAAATGCCCCCTAAGAGCCTACGTGTATCCTCCATTAGAATCCTATATTTCCTATATTTCTATACCCAATTTTTAAATTGATTTTTTCACAATGGAATAAATAAGTGACTGGAAATGTATACAACCGGCAGGTTATCTATAGATTATACTTAGAAAGTCTCTGCTATTCAATCATAACAAAAAGATTAAAGGGAAGTCAAGGGGAAACCTAAACCATTAAAACCAGTTAAGAGAGCTCAGACAGGCAGATGGATTCAGTCTCAATATGCCAAAATTCGTTACGTCCCAAACACAAGCAACAACCAGTAAGTAACATAAATACATTTTTTAAAAGATGTCATTTATGATTAACAATAATACCCATAAGGTACTTCAGAATAAATTAAAAAAGAGCTTCATAAAGAAATTGTAAGACTTTAATGAAGGGAGAAAAAAGACAATGAGAAGGGATCTATACAGTTATTAGAACTATGCTAACAGGGGCGCCTGGGTGGCTCAGTGGGTTAAGCCTCTGCCTTCGGCTCAGGTCATGATCTCAGGGTCCTGGGATCCAGCCCCGCATCGGGCTCTCTGCTCAGCAGGAAGCCTGCTTCCTCCTCTCTCTCTGTCTGCCTCTCTGCCTACTTGTGATCTCTGTCAAATAAATAAATAAAATCTTTAAAAAGAAAGCAAAAACAAAACTATGCTAACAATGCAGGTATACACAAATGTCTATCAATGCAGTATAAGAGAATCTATAAAAAACCACAATAAGAACATGGTATATGAAAGAAGTGGCATAATGAGACAGCAAAGGGGTAAACAGTGTTTTGGTAACTGGCTAGCCATTAGAAATATAAAAATTAGATCTCTACCTCAAATCATACATGTAAAAATCAATACCAAGGGGATTAAAAATATAAATTAAAAAATAAAACAGTGAGAGTATAAAGTGACAGAATCTTAATACTTTTATTCACAAAAAATATCAGGAAGTATGAAAGAGAAGTTAATAAAAATAGTTACTTGCAGGGGATCAGAAAGAAAATGGGAGCTCTAAGACTTCCCAGTGTATACCTTTTTAGTGTTTAGGGGAGACCATCTGAATGCGTTAACTCAATTAAAAATGATATCTGAAAATGATGATTTATGCATAATAGTCTGACCAAATAGGACGATCAGCCACATAGAGAGAGAGCTCACAGTAACTGCATACCGGTGTACTACGACCACCTAAGAAGTGGTCACTGATGGGGTGAAGGAATCGAGCTACTGCTGTTAAAAAAAAAAACAGTACGTGGAGCATAAACACTAAAAAGGTAGGAAGAAGAAATAAAGGAACTGGCTGTTTTCCCCATTTTTAGGAAAGGCTCTCCCTACACAACTGTTCCTACAAAGGTGGTATAGTTTTAAGTCTATTCCTGATAAGTCACTGTTCAGCCATAAAATCTTATCCTTTAGTACATTTTATGAACTGCTCATTTATAGCTCCTTTAAAGACAAGTTTTTTTAAAAATAAAGAAACTACATCATTTATCTAAACATGCATCTTAAACTCTCACATTTCAGGTCAGCAAACTTAAAAAAAAATAAAACAAGAACCTAAATTTATTTCTAAATTCTGGTCTACATTAGGAAAATATAACTTCAATTGGCTTCAGCCTTTATTTGGCTGTAAATTCAAAAAAAGTACTCACTCAAACACTAAGGATTGAGTGATGTCATAAGAGGAATGACAAAAGAGAAAAAAGAATTTGTATAGGCAAGTGCTTCTTGTAACTATGAAAGCAGGTGATGATTAAAATAACTGAGACATACCTGTGTGTTCCAGATGTGCACACATTTGTCAAAAGAACCACTTGCCAGGTACCTGCCATCAGGACTAAAAGCCACACTGTACACAGGCTCTTGGTGTTTTGTCAAAGTATGGATGCAAATTCCTCGGTCTACGTCCCATAATCTAACAGTAGAATCGAAGGATGCACTGACCAAGGAGGAAACAAAATGACTTTATAAGTAATGGAATATTCCCAAACCCCACCCCCAATCAATAATATTCAGCCATTTCTAGTAGCCAGCCACAAGTTCCTTATGAGATGCAGATTGGGCTGTTAGGAAGCAAGTGTTCTAGAAGCAAAACTATAGAGGAGACAAGGCAGCTTTAGGGTGAATCCAAGCCTCCAAACTGAAAAAACAAAATGAGCTAATTTCACTGTATTCCTTAGCTCTTTTAATTCTTCTGTATTGACTGATCCATGGTTTTGAACAACGTATTGACTATATTTTTAATTTTATTTTAATGCTTAAGAAACTTTATACTATGCCTCAATTACTTGAGTTTTAATCAATATTTGATACAAGTAAATATTTGATAACTCGATATAAAAATCCATTATGCCCTGAAATAAGAATAAAACTCCCAAGTTTAAATGCTCCCGTCTAAGTTTAAATGCTCCCATCCATTTTTTTTGAAGGATACACTCCCATTTCATGGAATCTTTCCTAACTCTGTCATATTTATTAGAAGCTTTTTATGTGGAAGATTCATAAAAGGAGAGTAAAACATAAATATTACCTTGCTAACATAAGGTTGGCATTTGGATTATTTGTCCCTGGCCCTGTTGGACTCCATTTGATAGTATAAATTTCTTTATTATGTGCTTGCAAATCATGGACACAATTGTCTTGTTTCATACTCCATATCTGTGCAAAAAAGAAAAATGTATGCAATTATATTTTCCCATACAAAAGATACATTTAAAATACTATTGTGCCAATATAAAATATAAACAGTACAACCAGAATGATGATTAGAGATCAAGGGACTATTTGCAAAGAAATTAAAATGTAGAACATCTTTAATATTTATCTCTCTTTTAAAAAATGACAAATTAGCTCTAAGTCCTTTCCAAATGTTCACTATTCTGAGGCTTCAAGATTGAATTAGCTGTAGTTCTAAGATTGGCTTTGAGAGTCTAAGATGGTACAAACTTCAACATTTATTAAGTCCCTGAGGTAATGATCCTAAAATATTTAAGGCATTAGTTTTAACACTGTCCCTTAAATAAAAGATGTAGATTATAAATTCCTCTTAGGATTCAGAATCAGAAAGTATTTTGTAACAGAGAAGGGCAAATAGATAAGCAACTTGCAAATAATATATTCCTGTAGGACACTAAAGCACAGGCAACAAAACCAAAACCAAAAAGGCAAATGGACTATATAAAATTAAAAAGCTTCTGCACAGCAAAGGGACAATAAAGAGGCAACTTACAGAATGGGAGAAAACATATGCAAACCATGTATCTATAAATAAAGGGTTAATTCTGAAAATGTATGAGGAACTCTTATAATTCAACAGCAAAAACCCTAATAATCCAATTTGAAAACGGGCAAATGACTTGAACAGACCTTTCTTTCAAGAAGATATACAAATGGCCAGTAGGTATATGAAAAGACGCTCAATGTCACTAGACACAAGGGAAAGGCAAATCAAAACTACAATGAGGTATCATTTCACATCTATTAGGATGGCCATTATAATATAAAAAAAACAATAAATGTTGAGAAGGACGTGGATAAATTAGAGCACTTATACACTATTGGGGATGCAAAATGATAGCTGCTATGAAAAACAGTATGGAGGATACTCAAAAAAATAAAAACAGAACTACCATATTATCCAGCAATCCCACCTCTGTGTATTTATACAAAAGAACTGAAATCAGGGTCTTAAAAATATATTTGCACTCCCTGTTGACTGCAGCATTAGTCACAGAAGTTAAGATATGGAAACAACCCAAGTGTCCATCAATGGATGAATGAATAAAGAAAATATGGTATTACATATAATGGAGTATTTATCATTCAGCCTTAAAAAAAGGAATTCCTAACTATGCAACAACATGGATGAATCTTAAGGACAAATACTGCATGGTTCCGTTTATATGAGGTATCCAGAAGAGTCAAACTCACAGAAGCCAAGGGAAGACTGGCAGCTGCCAGAGGCTGAGGGGAAGAGGATTGGGGGACCAGCTAATCCACATGTATAAAATTTCAGCTCTATAGTCTATAATATCATGCCCATAGATAACAATACTGTGCTGTACACTTAAAAAATCAGATAAAAAAGGTGTTTTCTTACCATAATAAAAGTTTAGAAAATGACTCACACAGAACAAACCATGAAAAATAACAAAGCAATAATTAAAGTTAAAATGATGAGCAGAGAATAATTAGCCTTGCTTGAGCTGAAAACATATATGTATAGAGGTTTAAAATTCGTATTATTACTGAGCAAAAATTAAGAGAAACTGACTCTGGGGTATTTGCGGCAAAATCATTCAATAAAGACATGAGGGTAAATCTTGACAAACACAAGCACACATCAAAACCCAACTGCCAACAACCAAAAAAAAACCTCACAAAAATTAGGTGTGTTTCACATGTCTGCCTGTAATGTATATAATAAGACATAATGAAACAAACCTTAATGTTTTGGGATCCTATACACTTATAACTCCATGTAAATAAGCCCCCAAAATATGTTTCAAAACTTATTTCATTTGACCTTTCGACAGCATCACCTCCCTTGAAACATTCTTCTCTGAATACTCTCTTTCCATTGGTCATTCCTTCTCAGTTTCCTTTTGGAAGCTCGTTCTTCTTGAGCTGGTAATTGTTGGACGTTTCTTAAGATTTTCTATTTCTAAGGTTCCCTTCTTTTCTTGTTCCGTCCTCTCTCCCTATACAGCTTCATCTAAGTCCGTGGCTTTGAATGACCACCCACCTACAGTAGAAGTCCCAAATGTTTATGCCAAGGGTATAGTTCTTCTTGGAGCATCAGGCCCACCTAGCACCTCCACCTGCATTGTTCAGTTGTTGCAAGACCTTCCGACTCCTGTTCCATGTGCTCAGAACTGCTCCGCTACACAATCTCTTATTGACCCATCTCGCTTCTGCTTTAAAATACTGACCTTTGATTACTGTTAGGACAAAAAGCTAACACTTTCTAGCTCAAACTTAACCTAACTGCAACTCAGTAGACTCTCCAGCCACTGGCCTTCTTTCATTTCCACATATGTGCCATACTCTGTTCCAAAAGGTTTTCATTTTATGACTGTAATGCACGTGCATACAAAGAAAACTCAGGAACAATAGCAGTAAGGAAAGTCTTTTTACTAGCAGTGCTTGCAAGGAGCCCAGGCTTGAGAAAACTATGTAACTAAGAACACAGTAGGTATTTAAGGAAAAAACCCCACCAGGTTACCAAGGTTTTATTTCTGTTCACAGGAGGAAAAGCAGTTTTCCCTCATGATTCCTCCATCTGTAAGGGTCACCACATCTGCAGCCGCTGGCATTGCAGAGTCAAGAATAAAATTATTTACAGGAGAGTTACTATGTTGCAGGAAAGGGCTCAAAGCGTCATTAATATTGGAGATTAGCATTAGGTTGTTCTTTATCTCAAAAATGCTTTTTTTTTCTCTAAATATGATGTGCACAGGTGCAAGGTGTTAGTTTTGCTTTTAGTCACACTGACAAGAAAAACATAAATCCATGCTGAGTTGCTGCTGTTGGCATGTCAACGAGGCTCACTCGCCAACTAAGCAATTCTCTGCTATAGATCTTCTAGCAAGGATGATATACATTCACACCACAAAATCAAATTTATACAATTCACAGAATTTCAGCAAAATCCACAAATGTTATAAAGACCTGTTACTTATTAGTCAAATGTTTACATGTGCAAATAAACTTTAATTGCACCAGTATATGATCTTCTAGAAGACAACTTAAGACAGGTTTCTTAGCACCACAATTCCTATCAGTCTTATTTTTAAATAGAATTTATTTGTGTTTTTTAAACATTTGAAATACTTAACAAAATAAAATATAAAAAACAATGATTAACTATTAAAAAGTATTAAAAAGTAAATCCTGACCCCCAGGGTTTTAAGTGTTCGATGAACTCTAAGACAGACATTCTAAACAATCTAAAAATGGCCAGAGCAGCCATTCTTCCTGACACTGCATGTCTCCCCACTATTCGAATTACCTTCAAAGTCATGTCATCAGAACAGGAGGCCAGAAGATTGCCAGTTGGGTCCCATTTGATAGCATTCACTTCATTCTAAAAATAACAGGAAATATTCAGATTTTCATTTTTAGACCTGACTGCTCTTTGGATATTAAACACACACACTTAAAAACCACTCTGTAATATTACTTATTCATCATCATCACTTTGGAGGGGGGGAGGCTACTCACCGTGTGTCCCTGGAATGTTTTAATAGGTCTGTCTTGTCCTAATTTACAGACATGAATGCACATATCTGTACTACAAGAAGCAAAGGTATTGTTGCTCTGCCAATCAACATCCAGTGCTGGTGCTGAAAAGGAGAAAGGGCCAGGTTTGTGTTCATTCCACATGTACTGAAATCTAGGAGCTTTAGTTTTGAACCATGCTTGGACATTAAGTATGCTAATAGGAACTTAAGCATTTTAGTTTATAATTTTTAAGTCAGTAATAGAACTTTTAAAAATGAACATATCTAAATACCACAAATACTAAATTTCAGTTCAGTTGTCTCTATGTGAGACACAGCCTAACAGAAAGTAACACAGGAGATTAGGGTTCCTAGAGCTTGCTCTGTAAGTTACTAGCACTGCATTCTTGGTATTGCATTTGTAAACCTTTAAAAGTGATGTTATACTTCCTTTCACTTCTAAAATTCTCTTGAGTGTTCAATAGACAAGGGGGCTTGGTTCTGCCACCCCTAATCGTGGTGCCCCAAGCAAGTCATTTAACTTCTCATGCTATTTTTCTCATCTAAAAAAGGGGATAAAACTCTTAAGCTTAATACACAAGGATACTGTGAAGATCAAGTGAGATGATGTGTGTGAAACAAACTTTGTAAATTACAAGTTAGACAAATGTTATGCTGAATAATTTCCAATCCACCCAACTTGATAACATTGCATATGATCGCAAATACATTTTCTTCTACGTGATTCTTGTCAAATACCTCTTAAAACCTATGTCATTGAATTTAAAAAGACATTCAAAAGCTGGCTGATTATTAATAGTTATTTTAGCTCTGATATGATTGGAGATTCTTTGTTTTCATTTCCTCCTGCTGCAAGGTGCAAAAGTTCTCTGTAATTAGTAATGCAGATTAACATAATGACAGCAAGTAACAGGATTAAGCGATAGGAGCACACACAAAAACAAGGGATTTAGGGTAGTGTGGACACTATGGCCCATTACCCAAGGTAAGTTTTTACATTTCATTTGGCTGGGGGTAAAGATCAAAAGATGATACATGATCAAAGTAAGACCTATGAATGTGAACCTCATATAAAACTCAGATTTTAGTGTCCTTATAATGAAGTTTTATTAAAACCTAGACAAGTTCATTTGGTTACATATTATCATGACTGCCTTGCACTACAAGGGCAGACCACACTGGCTCCAACAGAGATTCTACAGCTTATAAAGCCTAAAAATGTTATGTTCTGCCCTTTACAGAACAAGTTTACCATTCAGAGCAAACACAGACAAGGAGAAAAACAGGAAGTTATAGTGAAGCTCTATATTCCCATTAGAGATACAAAGCATTTAATAAAGTAGGTCAGAACTTGTGTCTATGGGAAAGAGAAAAGAAACACACTTCCTCACTGTTACATATCTATGCATAATAGTAAATGCTATTTTTATTTTGAGCATATTACAAATAGGTATTCTGAGTACCATTAGACTAATAAGCCAAGCAAGCAGAGTGAAGAGCAGGTTGTGTTCTACTACCATCTAAGGCAATATGACTTTAGAGGTGTCTGTGCTCTCCCTCCTTTGCAGACCCAGTCTACCTGCGCTGTGTCCGAGTCCCAGTTTCTGAGTGTTTTGGTGCTAAGGGATCCCATGGTAAACTTCTTCAGAACTGCCTTGTTCTACTGCCTCCAACAGTCCCCCCCTCCCCCCGCCCCGCCCCCAAACAATGGCTAGTACCCAATGTCTGGTGGTATGTAGTTGGGTTTGGGAGGGAAAAGGGGGAGACTCAAAAATCTAGCGTGTGGTTCAAGATGAGAAGAACTTCGAGGTGTACTAAACACTCCAAAGCCCTGCCTGGATCAGGCTGAGTGGGGCCCTCTTCCCCATCCTGATCCCTACAATTCCTCCTTTGTTTCTCCTGAGAGTGCTTCCTTAATAAATCACATCACTCAAATGCTTGGCTCAAGGTCTGCTTCTGGGAGAATCCAACTTAAGCCAGCCAGTAAACAAAAATGCAGGCCAAATTTGATGAGCACTATGTATGAACCGTACTGCTGTCTGCACACATCGCATCCTCTCAGATGCATGTTCGTGACTGTCCTGTTCATGGTCTGCTTGCCTTCAGGGCCGTTCTTGACCACACTCTTGCTCTGCTGTGCTCTACACACAGTGGGTGGACTCTTGCAAATTACATATCCCAGGCTCCTGTGCCTACTGGTTTTCAGATGGATCCATACAGTGGGAGACACTGTCAAGAACCCAAGGTCAAGAGAAACAGAGAAGACAGGCAATTTTGCTCTCCTCTCTCTTTCAAGGCTGGGTGCCTGGCAACGTCTACTCCAAATGCCTGTTCTTGCCAGGCAGTCTTGTTTCTCCAGTTCTAATTCCCACTGGGTAGTTGGATCCTGCCTTCTCTATAGTCTTAGGTTTTCTGCAGTTGTTACACTCTGGGTTACCTCATAGTCCTCTGGTTTTCACTCTTCTAACACCTCTGCAACTATTTCCTTGTACTAAATTCCCCTTCTTGGATTAGATTCTGTTTTCGTGACTGGAATCTGACTCAATGACTCAATACCTACTATATTTTCATTCTGACATTAAATACTGTTACATAAGATATCATTTCAAAAATAATTTTAACAAAATGTTTCTTTGATAAATAATTGGTTCTAGTCTTAAGTGGTGGTGGGGGGGAAGCCTGAAAAATCTAATAAACTTAGAAAACAAAAGTATAATAAAATGCTACGAAGAATGCCAAGAATCTGTCACAATGTATCAGGATGTTAATTTGATGCAGAGCTGTCTGCAAAAATATGAGATGGGAGGCTAAGAAAGTGGCACTTAAACAAATACACCATTAGGTTCCGAACCAAACAAAAACTGTATGACCACGTAAAGCTAACTGGGGGAAGTTGGGGAATGCTACAACATGAGTTGTAGGATTTATGCTTTGTGATACACCTGGCTCATAAAATACAGTGTTTACAAAACTGGTGTAATCTAAGAACACCTACCTCCTTTTTGTTTACTCCTAAAATAAAAGGAGTCTAGGTGATGCAAATTCTTTAGAAAAGGAATACATCTCTATGGGGTGCCTGGTTGGCTCAGAACAAGACTCTTGATCTTGGGGTTCTGCCTTCAAGCCCCATGATGAATGCAGAGATTACTTAATAAACTTAAAGAAAGAAAGAAATGCATCTCACAACAAAATGCATTTTTATGTAAGTGATATGTGAGAGGTGTGTTTGCTATTACTGATCTTTTTATTTATTTTTTATTTTTATTTATTTTTAAAGATTTTATTTATTTGACAGAGAGAGATCACAAGTAGGCAGAGAGGCAGGCAGAAAGAGGGGAGGAAGCAGGCTCCCTGCTGAGCAGAGAGCCCCACAGGCTTGATCCTAGGACCCTTGGATCATGACCTTAGCTGAAGGCAGAGGCTTTTAACCCACTGAGCCACCCAGGCGCCCCACTGATCTCATTTTATACATGATAAAAGAGACTAGAAGTTAATTTGCCTAGGGCTACACAGTCTTTTAAAATCTTGGAGCTAAGATCAAAATTTTTGTGTCCTGCAATTTTTGATATATTTCTGTTACCTCCTCCATCCTTCATAGTTTAAAAGTTAACAAGTGAACCGACCCTATGTAGTAAGGAGAGAGACATTTATTACTCATCTGCATTTTTTTAAGAAACAGCTTTATTAAAATATAAATATATTATAAATATAATATAAAGTTCATCCATTTAAAGTGTACAATTCAATGAACTTGGGCATATTTTATTATAAAATTTTAAATACTGTGGTCATATATAACCTAAAATGTCATTTTATTGAGTGTATGATCAGTTGTATTATGTTCACAAGGTTGTGCAACCATCACTATTTTCCCACTTGTTTATCACCCCAAGCAGAAACTCTGTAGCCATTAAGCAATAATGCCCCGTTTCCCCCTTCCCCCACTCCTGAGAACCTCTAATCTTTACTTTGTCTCTATGAATGTGTCTGTTCTAGATAGTTAATAAGTAAAATCGTACTATTCGTCTCTTTGTGTCTGCTTTATTTCACTTAGCATAATGTGTATAAAGGACATTTGCACAGACATTTCACTTAGCATAATGCATATAATGTGTATAAATGTTGCAGCATATGTCAGAATTTCATTCTTCTTCATGGCTGAATAATAATCCATTGTACGTGTAGACTACATTTGGTTTAGCCATTTGTCTGCTGATGGACATTGGGCTGTTTCCCTCTTTTGGCTACTGTGAATAATGTTCCTATGAATAATGACAAAGAATCTGTTCAAGTCCCTGCTTTCAAGTCTTTTGGATATATACCTAGGTGTAGAATTGCTGGATGATGATATGTTAATTCTATGTTTAGCTTTTTGAGGAACTATCCTGTTTCCCACAGTGAGTGAGTGCACCAGTACAAACCTACTAGCGAAGTATAAGGGGCCTAATTTCTCCAAATTCTCATGAACATTATTACTTCTTCTAGGCATACTAATGGGTATGAAATGGCCACTTATTGTAACTCAGCTGTAATCACGATTTATGCTTTATGCAAGAGTGTATATGGGAGACAATGTAGCACAATAATTAAAACATGGTAATTTAAAAAGCATGATAGACTTCCATTTCTGGTCAAGATGGAGTAATAGGAACCAAATTTACCTCCTGCCCAAAACAACCAGAAAACTTACAAAATATATGAGAAACAATTTAAGACAGTAGACACCAGGCAATAAAAGACAGAGGTTCCTGAGAAAATGGGAACCAACCATCAGTGTGCCCCTTCTAAATACCCAAGCTTACTACCTGGGGGAAAAAAGTCCAGGTCTTGGCATAGGGAAGAGGAATCTCTCTAGGCAGAGATCAATGAATTTCCTGAAGAGACAAAGCTGAGAATCTACAGAGACCTAGGCAGCTGGAATTATTAGGACACATTACTGGAAAAGAGAGTGTTACACAACAGAGATGTCACTTAGTAGTAATCAGAAGTAAACTTATAGCACTAAATATCCATATCACAGAAAAGCAGAAAGGTCTACATCAGTGACCTCAACTTCCACATCAAGCAAATAGGAAAAAAAGAGCAAATTAGATTGACACTGAAAGCATGATACATAAAAGAACAAATAAATAATTTACAGAACTCATCAACAGTAATGTAACTCCTGATCTTTGAGGGAAACTGTTGCTTTTTCTTTTCTTTGAAACAGAGTTGACACAGAGGGATGCTGTTAAAACAATGCAAAGGTGAGCCAGAGACCGTAAGACAGCATTTGTAAATACCTGATAAACTTGTATCCAGAATACAAGAACAACTCCCAACACTCAATAGAAGAAAACAATAAATTAAAGATCCAAAGATCTGATCAGATACTTCACCAAGTAAGATCTATATACGGTAAATAGCACATGACAGGATGCTCAACATCGCTGGTCATTAGGAAATGCAAATTAAACCACAATGGGATACCAATACCCACTTATTAGAGTGGCTCCAATTAATGACACTGACTGCTTATCAAGTGCTGGCAAGGATATGGAGGGACTAGAATATCCATTGCTGGTGAAAATGTAGGCTTTGGAAAAACAGTTCAGCAGTTTATTAACGTTAAACATATATTTCCCATACAATGTAGGTATTCTATTCTTAGAAATTTGCAGAGGACAAATGAAAGCACAAGTCTACACAAAGACTTGTACATGAACATTGACAGCAGTTTTATTTATAACAGCCCCCCCAAACTGGAAACCCAAATTTGCTTCAACAGGTGAATGGATAAACAAACTGGTATATCCACATGACAAAATCCTATTTATCAATTAAAGTGAATGCGAAACAGTTTTTCAAAGTGAAAGAAGCCAGACCAAAAAAAGGATGATTCCATTCACATGATGTAAACTAATTCATGGCGTGGAAAGACCATGGGTAGTTGTCTAGGGAAGAAGGGGAGAGATCACGAAGGGGCAGGAGGAAACTTCTGAAGCTAACAGGTGCATTCATCATCTGAAGTGTGGTGACAGTTTCCATGGTATGTACACGTCAAAATATACCAACTTGTACAATTTAAGTATGTATAGCCCATTTTATGATAATTAGACCTCAATAAAGCTGTTTAAAAAAAAACAAAAAGCATGGCAAGAAAGAATATCCTGGGTAAAAAGCTTATTTACTTATAAAATGACTTCAATACCACTGACCTCATCAAGTTGCAGTCAGGACTAAATGGGATCCTGTATACAAAGAGCACCATCTCTAACACAAAGGTGGTTTACGTTTTTACGTTTTATAGTCGCTAGTAACAGTACCAAATGCTTAATTTATTTCAAATTTGCATTACTCCTAGCAGTTAGGAGAATTTTTGGATAGAAGAGCCAGTGGCCTAAGAGGACCAGAAACAAAGGTGGAAGTAAAACAGGTAAACAAAAACTGATGTGCAAACACCTATTATTGTGATAGGCTTTAATGAAGCTGAACTATTTAACATGATGGTTGCACACTTATGTTACCCAAACACTGCATAGTGGTCACTTCATACCTTATTTGGCTTGTTTAGTCACACTATACAAAAAAAGAAAATAGCCATAATGTCAGAAGCTGTTTCAGTTTTAAAGGTAATGCTGTGCCACTGGCTATGTGCGAAAGGATGTTACCAATAATGTGAAAATAACCAATTAAATTTCATCAGCCTTGTTATCAAAACTCTTTCCAACTGTAACAAAATCTTTAAAGCAGCAGTGAACTCAGGCAGTCCTACTGCTCTAACTTAGCTGACTCCTGAGTGGCACAGGGGTTCAGGCCCTTCCACATGCAGCCAAAATTCCACAGTGAATTGTTTATTCCCCCAAAACTTAACTACTAATAGCTTATTGTTGACTGGAAGCCTTATCATGAACAGAAACAGTCAATTAACATATATTTTGTATGTTATATGAATTTTATACTGTACTCATATAATAAAGCTATAGAAAATAATGAAAAAGAAAATAAATTTACAGTATTACAGTTATATTTATTGGAAAAAATTAAGCCACATATGTAAGTGGACCTGCACAGTTCTAACCTGTGTTGTTCAAGGGTCAACTGTAGTTATTAGGCATCTTGTTCTAGTTTAATAATGATCATCAGGAAAACTCCCTGAGAACAGCATGAAGAGAGAGCAGGTACTAAAATCCAGCTGTCCCTACTCATCAGGTTGTATATCCTGGCGCATGCATGGTTCTATACCAAGGAGCACACTATTGGGAGGTGGGCTGAATTTTTGTATTTAAGTATCAAATTATCTTTTAAAAGAGAAACCCATTTAAGGCACCAAAGTTCCAACAATGCTGGGCAAGTCTAATTTTTAATTTCAGGTACATAGGAGGACTGACTTAGAAACATGAGTCCAAAATGAGAACCACCACCACCTAAATTCGTATGAGTTTATAAAGTTTATATAGTATTTCCATATATACATTAGTTTTATCCTCATAACAAATAGGCATAATTATAACAAATAGGCATAATTATTATCCTTCATTTATAGATAGAGAAAATGAGGCTTAGAGAGGTTAAATGACTTGCTCCATCTAAAAGGTTGTTAAGTGGGATGGAATTGCTATTCAAACTTAGACCTCCTGATTCAGAGATCTACGTTCTTACCATTAGATAATACCAACCTAATTGCACTAGGCTGCAAATGATTTTTTAATGGTACATTTCACAGAAAACGTTTGATGAGCCCCTGACAATTAACAATCTGTAAGTCATGGAACATCAACTCCTCAAAGGACTAATAACAAGATTGATATTTTATATTTCAAGATTTTATATGAATTATGGCTTTTAAAAGTTTAATTAGAAAAACAGAAGCCCCAGTTCTCATGTAAATTGTGAAGATTTACCTGAATGAAAGGGAAACTGTTGCTTGGCTTCACCAGTATGTGCATCCCAAATAATTGTAGTCTGAGATTGAAAAGAAAAGAAAAATATATTAAGAGGTTAAAAGAAGCTCATCATAGGTGCATAAATTAGATGCCTAACTATGCTAAAGCAATAGGAAATGTCAGGGTGAATTTAACTTTAAACATTTACTCTATCCCCAATAGTACAATGAGGTTATACTCCATTCTTGGGAAAATGACTATTAAGTAGTTGCTTTTTTCCCCCTGTTGATTTTTCATCAGTCAACGTCCTTCAAGGAACTATTATTAGTTGTCTACGAAACACCAGACATATTACACTGCTTAAGAAACTCAACTGCAGAGATGCCTGGGTGGCTCAGTGGGTTAAGCTTCTGCCTTCGGCTCAGGTCATGATCTCAGGGTCCTGGGAAGCCTGCTTCCCCCTCCCTCTCTGCCTGCCTCTGCCTACTTGTGATCTCTCTCTGTCAAATAAATAAATAAAATCTTGGGGAAAAAAAAAAAAAGAAAGAAACTCAATTGCAATAATGTATTTAATGCAATTTTTTTAAAGCTTTTTAACTATTAGGAGGCAAATTCTTGGATAATAAAGTCATCAACCAATTTTCAATACTAAGATTTTTAAAGCTCACATTTACATATCCGGGCAGCTTGAATTTTGACAGTATTTAAAACAATGTCTTATACATTTTATCCAAGTATGACCCATAAATCTGCATGGATATATTCACAATTCCTTTAAACACCCTCCCACCACTACTTTTGTAATTTTCGGGATGTAAAGTATTATACAGTGACAGTGGTTATTAATAGGACTTTTCCCTCCTATTCTTGGCCTCCTTTATTTTTCTTCCTTTTTCTTCCTCTCTGATTTCATTTTTGACAACTCACTCAGTTAGCAAGCACACAAGCATACAGTTTTCTGGATTAAAATTGTCTTATACCTATATTCGTTTTGGGAGGTAAGGCAGAGGGGATGACCTAAGAAAACGAAAAAGCAAGAAGGTCTTATTTTCAACCTACCCCTATTTCCAGGTCTAGTTAGGTAGAAAAAGCTGCAATGACCCTGCATTTTTCACATTTTCAATTAAGCAGCAGGAGTTCGGCTAACTGACCAGCTCTAAGATTTCTCAAGGAATCACTCCAGAGCCATTTTCATGGCTGAGATAAAATATAAACTAGGGAAAGGTAGCAGAATATGGGAGGTATGATATCCATTACTTGAGCAAAGATGAGTGGTCACAAAGATAAAAGATAAATAGCATTGTGATGAGTAAACTGAAGAAGCAGCTGACAGAAAATCTAAGAGTATTTCTATTATCATCATGAATTCATACCTGAATTTCCCATATACGAATGTTTTCTTGCTTATATGAGCCGCAGAAGAAAACATTACTTTCAGTTATACTCTAACACACTAACCTTTATAAAACTTAGTTTAACGTTCTTTTACCTTGTCTACTCCAGCACTTAGGATGAAATTTCCTTTCTTATTCCACTTCAATGCGAATATAGGGCCTTTATGCTGCCCCAAGGTGCTAGCAAGGTTACCTAATATTCAAAAAGAAAAACATTAAAAATCTTCAAGCTTTATAACTTAGATCAACAAAAACATATAAAAAGAAAAATGCTTTACTTACCATCTTTAGTCCATATTCTGGCAAATCCATCGTATGAACCAGTTGCTAGAAGTGTACCTTCACTCTGTCAGAGAAACACACTTCCTTCAATTATATAATCCAGAAAGAGCATTTGTTATTTGACTATTTCATGTTTAAACCCTAAGAAGAGTAGATCTTGACATTCTCTGCTTCAAAATTTGGGAATGGTACCAAAGACCTACAAAACACCCTTCCCTGCTATGAAGCTAAAATTTAATCAGCATCTAGTCAGTGTGGGAGCCTTATATCCAAGTCTCAAAAATGGCAGGAACTACTTTGGAACAGGACCACCACCACCCTTACACACATGCGAAGGTCTATGGTATTCTCACAGATGCACATGACTCAAGATGGGAGTAGGGGGGGGTCAACTAGGAAGAACACCCAAATCATAATCTTATAATGACTGAAAAGAATAAAAAGCAAAACTGGCTAAAACATTTTGTTATGATTAGACAATTTTATATGGTCATCCCTTTAAATCTTTTACGATCTCAATGAAGCTTGTGTGTGAACCAAATAGTATTGCCGTTTCAGATGATCAGATATTTAACTATCTTTGAATGTTTCTTTCCTTGGTTAATTCTTTCTCAATATGAAATCCTTACCAATATTAAAAAAAAAAAAAAAAAAAAAAGGCCAGAAAAGAGTGTAGGCTGACTTTATAGTTAATGAAGTGAGTACAATTGCCTGGAACTACTTTACTGCTAGGAGAAATCCATACCAATTTCTCTAATCTTATATTCCCTTACTGTGCCTGGCCTGGATGAATGGTACAACAGAAGGACAGATCTATGGAAGTGCAAGTTACAGAGTGTGTTAAAGAGACTATTGCTAGGATTAGTAAACACTACTGAAGACACAGAAAGAAATCCCGCCTTAGTGCTTTTTGTGATGCTTTTTGGAAAGGGAATTGAAAACAAAACTGCCCCCTTTCAAACCTCTCAAGCCATTTAGCTGTGCAGGTAAATGAAAAACAGATGCTGGTACAAGGGGTTATAGACTCAGTCCTGACAGAATCTGGTTCTATCTGAGGAAGAAGGAGCCATGCTGAAACCAACAACAAAAGATAATTTCCAGATGTGACACAATGGGAAGATTCCTTCAAACTACTGGACCCCAAATGTCTTACTTCATGGACCACCACAGTAGGAAAAGAATACTTTAAAGATCAGGTATCTAATAGGCTCTTGCTTTGGTCATGGAAAAGAATAATTAATCAAGGATAATGTTTTCCCCTTCTAGTGGAAGATTCAAGTTCATAATGAATAATATATGTTTGAAAAGTCCACACTTCTAATAACTGTAACTTGCAGTTGAGAATCACCAGGCTCAACAAACAAACATTTGTAAACATCCTTCTCAGTGTAACCTGTAAATCTCATTAAGTTAACATATGGTGTCTCAACCAAACAGCATATCAAGGTGATAAGGCCTTTGACTTAAGATTTAATAAGGTCCCATTAAGAAGATAATTCTTAGTCCTGACCCTACAACCAAACAATAAATATTGTGGGTGTGCTAAACCTCTTTCTCATTTTTGTAATTGTTATCTTCATTGGAGGGAAAGAGTGAATACACTGCTGGAAATTTTGTAAGGGGAACACTAAAAACAAAAACCCTACCTATTTGTTTTAGAAGAAATTTCATAGACACTGAGAAACTTAGCTAGAGATATCATTTTTAAAGACAGATCTCATTCATTGGAAAGAGACTTGGAAGATCCTTTGGAAAGCTGCACAGAAGTTATTGAAAAGAGGTCAGAGGAGCAAAGAGTGTTCACTTGCTGAGGAAAGAATGATGAACCCCATGAAATGCTTGGGAATGCTGAAATCATCTAAGACGCTTCTTAAACTTCACAAAGAGCAGGTAAAAAATGGATACAAAGTCACAAGGAAGGAAAAAGGCAACATGGAATAAAGGAAAAGATATGAGACCTTTAAAAATGCTAATTTTTAAAGGCCTCAAAAGGTCTCATATCTTTTCCTTTATTCCATGTTGCCTTTTTCCTTCCTTGTGATCAGAAGGGGCACGTGCACCCGAATGTTTATAGCAGCAATGTCTACAATAGCCAAACTATGGAAAGAACCTAGATGTCCATCCACAGATGAATGGATAAAGAAGATGTGGTATATATACACAATGGAATACTATGCAGCCATCAAAAGAAATGAAATCTTGCCATTTGCGACGATGTGGATGGAACTAGGGTGTATCATGCTTAGCGAAATAAGTCAATTGGAGAAAGACAACTATCATATGATCTCCCTGATATGAGGGAGAGGAGATGCAACATGGGGAGGTTAAGGGAGTAGGAGAAGAGTAAATGAAACAAGATGGGATTGGGAGGGAGACAAACCATAAGTGACTCTTAATCTCACAAAACAAACTGAGGGTTGATGGGGGGAGGGGGGTTGGGTGAGGGGGGGGTGGGGTTATGGACATTGGGGAGGGTATGTGCTATGGTGAGTGCTGTGAAGTTTGTAAACCTGGCGACTCACAGACCTGTACCCCTGGGGATAAAAATACATGTTTATAAAAAATAAAATTAAATTTAAAAAATGCTAATTTTCCACAAATTAATCATGGGAATGGAAACAAACTAAGCTGCTTATCACGTACTTGAAACTGAAAAGGTGAAGCTTTATAAAGAACAAGGAGCTCAAACCTGGTAAGTCAGAACCGTTAAGTTATCTCTGGAAGATGTGGACCGACAAAGAGAATGAGAGAAGTGTGAAATTCCTATGGCTAGAACAGAGCTTGGAAGTGACCTAGACTAATGGTCCCTAAAAGGTAGTCAGCAGTGAAGTTCTCATCAGTCCATACAAGATAAGAAAAAAAGAACATGCTTTTATTATGGAGATTTCTCCTACCCACCCCAGCAAAGGACTTAGTATGTGCCTTTCATCTATTACCTCATTTATGCAAGTACCATTATAACACTTGTACTTTACACTGAAGAAGACAAAGCAGAGTGGGCAACCACCAGATGGACAAAGGTTCAACTGCTGGAGGGCCAGTCTTTGTTTTTAACACCACATTTGAGAATGGCCAGTCCTAGTTCGTTGTTCTTATTAGTGAAACTCAAAAGCAGCTCAACAAATGAACAAACCCTCCTATCAGTCTGAGGTTCAGAGAAGTGACGCAGATTAGGAACTACATTCACCATGGATAATACAGTGATACTCACATTCCAATCTAGGGATGTCACATCCTTGTTGCTTGGGACATCTTGCCCTCCTTCTCGTATACAATGTCTAAGTACTAACTGCGTGGAGCCACTAGTGCTATTTTCACTAAGATTCCATATTCTTGCTGTTGAGTCTCCAGACCTATAAAGTATGCAACATATTTTAAATCCTCATGATATTCTCAAGTATCCCAGAAATCAAGGTGACATATTACATACTATTATTAATAAGGCAAATAAAAACTAGACTCTCTGAGAACTCCATTTCCAGTATTTTCCTTAGTCTCCATTATGGGGGCCCTAGGTGCTTCTGAAGAATTAAGTTTACTTGAACCTTCTAAGATTATGGGGGTACCTAGATGGCGCAGTCAGTTAAGCGACCAACTCTTGGTTTTGGCTCAGGTCACCATCTCATGGGTCATGAGATCAAGCCCTGTGTCGGATCTATGCTCAGCACTGCATCTGTGTGAGATTCTCCCCACTCTCTCTCTGCCCCTCCCCCTCCCACTTGTGCTCGCTCTGTCTCTAAAATAAATAAATCTTAAAAAAATAACTTCTAAGATTGTGTTATGAAGAATAAAGATCTACAGAGGAAAAAGGACCACAAAGCAGCAAAAACCTGAAATGTAAGTAATGCTTTCATAAAATGTGTACTAGTTCAGTATGGTATTTTTATAAAAAATACATTCTAGTTTCACTTTGAGAAACATACCCCGATGCCAAGAGATCACTAACAGGGTTCCAGGCACAGATGAAAACTTCAGATTCATGACCCCGTAACACAACTGCTTTATTCGGAGGGATTTCAACATCCCCATCCACTTCCATCATATCAGTATGGTTATCTGTGTCATGAGAAACAAGTAGAAAATGCCAGTTAGGTAATATTACAACATCGGGGGGGGGGGGGATAATTCTTAATCAGCAAATACCTCCTTTATAATATACAGTGTAACTTCTTTTTTTTTTAAACTATGTCAGGTAATGGTGAAAATAACTGTACATGAGAAATAAATTCCCATCTTTAGTTTCGTATGACCCTACTATTTTTAAAAGATGTACCTGAGTATGTGTTTGGGTGGTGGGGAGGCAGTGAGAAAGACTGCAAAAAGTTTAGAGCCAAACAAGGCTAAACTGATAAAATACTCTGAATCAAATATAATCCATGTCAACACTGTTCTGACTTTCTGCCAGTAGGGGTTGCTGATATCATTCATATAACATGAGAGTTGCCTTTATATCTCCATGTCAGAGTTTTACTGTGTTAATGACTAGTATTACAAATTTTCCTTAGAAATCAAATGCAAATAATAAAACTTATCTAACAGTAGAAAATGGTTTCTAAAAATTTAAAGAAGAAAATAAAATCCATGAAAGTAAGTCTAGCTTTTTTTTTTGGAGCTTCAGGAATAAAAATCTGAATTGTGATACAAGTTAGGGAAACAAGTTGGCATAAATGAAACAGATGATGTTACTTCAGTCTGGAAGAGGAGACATCCACATAAAGAAAAATACTTTTTCTGCAAAGGCATTTTTAGAAATTCTTATTTCAGCTCACTTGCTATAGTATGTGCTCCATTCTCCTCCCCATTTGCTGTGTTTTCTCCATTTTTTGCAGACCCCTGCTGGTTTGTGGCGGCTGTGGAGGTGGCGGCAGCTGCCGCTTGCTGCTGTGCGAGCTTATCCCTGTAAGCTTGCTGTCTTGTCTGTACTACATCAGGCATTACGGCGTCTATCAGGGACAGAGACTCTATTGGCCGACCATCAAACAAGGTACCATCCTGGATGTGGAAAATTTGGAGAAAAGAACCGTGAAAGAGAACACATTTAGGATGAAGCAACTGCGAAGAGCTGTTTCAATTTTCCTCCTCCTCACCTAGGTCATACTGAAATACTGCACAGAGAAAGTTAAAATATTGAAAGTAGTAATAAAATGTAGGCCCAGGTTATAAAAAGTTTATTAATTAGATTCCACAATTCTGCCCCAGAAAAGCAGTGACCAATATGAAAGAGTTCATACAAGGGTAGGAGGCTTGGTGCCACATTAGAATAAAACCTCTTTATAGCTAAAAACTTTTAAAACAGCTTTGTTGGACTCAAAAGTTTGTGATTTCATTCAAATACTGAAACAAGAAACAGACTTCAGATATCCTGCCATACAATCATCTCATTTTACTAATGCTGAGACAGAAGCACAATCAGGTTGAAAGACTTGCAGAAGTCACACAGCCCCAGTCAATGGCAATGAGGATCTCCTAACTGACGCTATTCCTAGTGTGACCTGAGGACCAAAAGCACTGCCATCACAGCTTGTAGCTTGTTGTAAATGGACAGTCAAACCTACGGAATGGAAATCTCTGAAGGGCTCAAGAATCCGTGTTTTAACAAGCTCTCTAGGGTAGTCGTATGCACACTAACACTTAAGAAGTACCATCGTAACTCTGAGACTGGTGCTCTTTAATTTTATGGAGTAGCTTTAATTTTCCAAAGCTTCTCTCATTGGTATTAGGAAGCTCACAATTAATAAAAAGTTCTCCAGGAGGCACAAGGAGACAGAACAAGTCAGAAATAGAAACTGGATAAATGAGCTAGGAATATGCATTTGTAAGGCCTGATTCATGATAAGCTGGTGGACAACCTACAGTGGGGTGATGGGGTGCTCTGATTTACAAAACCTGGCACATCTCTCTGAGCTCCACGTGTTATAAATCCTGACCATATATGAAAATTTTTAGCTAGACCAGGGTTTGCAAACTTTTTCTGTGAAAGGCCAAAAAGTAAGTATCTTAGGCTTTGCAGAGCATAAGGTCTCCATCACAACTATTCAACTCTGCCACTGCAGCACCCAAGTAGCCAAAACAATCCACGTAAGTGAATGAACGTGGCTGTGTTCCACTGTAAAAACAGGCAAGCAGGCAGGATTTGGCTCATGGGTCATAGTTGGCTGACACCTGAATTTATCTATACATGGATCTTATTAGATAGGCAAAAGTATCAAGAGTTGGCTTTAATTATAAACTGCCTTCCAAAATCAGGTCTAACCAAATAACCTGAGCTTTTGTAATTTTTCAGACCATCAATTATGTTCTCAGTATTGTTGTCTTAAAGAAACACAAAGCACAATGTTATTGTTTTATAGAGAATTATTTATTATTTACTTATAAAACCCTAGAAAGGGAAATAAACTAGAACTAATGGTTCTTACAGTTCGAAGCCAACAGGCCTTGCCCGTTCAACCTGATTGTGACATAAGGAACACCACTCTTCGATTCTGTTAACCTAGTGAAGCTGAAGTCAGATAATGAATGAACAAACAAGAGAGCAGATTTAAGGACAAATTTAAGAGTTTGTATTGAAATAAATTTTCCTTACCTCATTAATACTAACTTCTGCCTCTACATACTGTAGACCTTTCTGGATGATAGAAATCAATGCAGCAGGTGGGACAAGGGCACCATTTATGTTAGACTGACTGATATGGCTTTCTATACCAAAGGTAAACGCTGAATGAGAAAATCCTAAAAGCAAAGAAAAGGTATAAGAATTTATTTTCCTAGTGACAACATGTTATAAGACACAAATGAAAGACCTCTGTAATCTTTCAAAAGCACAATCCATCTAAAATCCCAGACTGTTAACTAAGGTCAAATACGTTTTAAAAAAAAGAAATACCAAATCCAAGCATATTAACTTTTACATATTTTCCTTTTCACTTTAATTACACAAAATATGATATAAAGTCTCTAGTACATATAAAATTTAGCCATGGCACATCATTTTCCTCAAAGAATAGCATCAAACTTTAAAGCTGGGGGTTTAGAAATCATGTGAATCCATTGCTTCACTGAAGATAATTTAGGCCAAGATAAATTAAGGTGACATTTATTATTCTGTACTGTATTTGAATTTCTATATAAAAATTATCAAACACAGTATAAATCCAGTATTTTGCAGAATTTTTTAACTTAGGAAATAAAAAGCAAACTGAAGTTAATTTATAAAACATAAAAATAATTTTTATGCTTAAATCTTACTGTATGTATGAGTTAAATGCAAAAAAAAATTACTAATTTTTTGCCACTTAGTAATAACCCATCTAAATGAAAGCTTTAGGAAACAAAAGTTAGCAAGTAAATGTTGAGTTTCTATCAGCTATTCTTTATTTTAATTTGAAATACTTAAACCCAAAACACATAATAAAAATCTCTTTATGTCGGTCTTACTTTTTATGAAAGTTACGTTCAAACTCAAAGGTAAAATTCTAGTAAAATGATAGATCCACGTGTATTCTCTTTACTAAAACATCCATCAGAGCTTATCATTACACAGTACCTGTCGTTAATGTATTTTAAACAATTCAATCACATTATACATATAATATGGAATGTTAAGAAATTTCCATACTAAGTAAACTGAATGAATATGGGCTTGTGTCTTAAATGGATTTAACCCATGTAATAACTGTTACCTAGCCTATCCTAGTTTTTTAGTGCTAACTCTGTTTCTTGCTGCATTTTGTGCTTCCAGTTTTAGGCTTCTTGTGGCACTTATGAACAGTCTAAATAAAATACTATGGACTCACACAAAGCATGTGGCTAGGAAATATTTTAATTGGTCAGTAGACAAAGTACACCTAAGTTGGTTTTCCTCATGGCTCCTTCCCTCTTGGAAACACCTGGCCATTCTACCCCTGCAACCCATAGTGAGAAGTGAAAGGACGTTAATTTTAAGACTTAGATTTTAACTCATGATTTTGCCTACAGGCACGATAATTATTAAACATATTTATGGTTTTCAGCCCACAGAGATGGCCAAAAGACATAGCAATGAAACTAAGAAATATAGCAACGAAAAGGAGCATCATTCTGCATCAATGTCCCTATCAGGAAACCCACAACTACTTGAATATGAGTAGATTCCAGATTGCCAGGGTAGAAGGCTAAGACTAAAGGTTGGGAAGGATGTGGAGAGACGGTAAAAGATAAAGCAGTGAAATCCATAAGCAGTGAGGCTGCAGAGTCCCATTTTCAATTAATATGCCCTTCCCTAAATAAATTCTGCGTCAATCATAAATGGGAAGAAAAGCTAAACAGCCAAGTGGCTCAGAGATTTACAAAGACTTCAAGATAGTACCATTTGCGGAGGGTCTCCACCATGCACACATACATAGTTTTATTATTTTACAATCTGAGCTAACAGATGGGAAAACTGCCACTAATAGGATAAGGATTTATATTTTAAGTTTTTGTTTAAATTCCAGTTAGTTAATACAGAGTGTAATATTAGTTTCAGGTGTACAGTTTAGTGATTCAACATCATACAACACCTACTGCTCATTACAAATTCCCTCCTTAATCCCCATAACCAGTTTAATCCAGTCCCCCACCCACCCCTGCCTCCAGTAATCCTCAATTTGTTCTCTACAGGTAAGAGTCTGTTCTTGGTTCATCTGTTTTGTTTCTTCAATTTCACATATGAGTGAAATCATATGGTATTTGTCTTTCACTGACTTATTTCTCTCCATCCATGGTATTGCAAATGGCAAGATTTCATTTTTTATGGCTGAGTAATATTCCTTTGTGTATATACACCACATTATCTTTAAGAGGATAAGGATTTAAATTCATTCAGAGACCATGGAGGTAACCACTACATTTAGTTTCTCCTACTGAACAATTAAGTTGATATACGGTCAAGGATAAAGTGAAGACAGAGTGAGCTCCTATTTACGAACAGAAAACAAAGGATTACATCATTGTTTTATTTCAACTCAGGCTGTTAGGAAGTGGTGTCAATAGTGCATGAAACATTAAGACATCTTATTAGCAATGTTTTTCAGGTGTTTTGATTTTCATAAGCCTTACAAATTTTAGCGAAGTCCAGGACTTCTGAACCCTCTAATTCATGAATATACTTTAAGTAATCAAAATTCATCACATTTAGAACCTGTTTAAATTAGACAGAGTTCAAGCTTATGTTCAAGAATATCCTAAGAGTAGCAGGTTGAACAACATCAATTGGGGGCTGGCATGTTGTGTATCCTGAATTTTTCTATCAGACCAGGAGAGAAGCTATCCCAGGTGCTTATATCCATCTCCAGTTATCACACATGTGCTTACAATGCTCTCAAATAGTAAGAAAACAACACTGAAAGGGTTATTAGTATTGGACACTTCACATTTAATGTCTACTCTAAAAAAGGTCCACAATTAAAAACACTCTGCCTCAGTAAATGTTGAATTCAACTGTAATTTTTAAATTTATAGTCCTAGCATTACATGGCAGCTTAAAATTATATTAAAAACTACTTTTCTTACTCCCCTCCCTAAAACTTCATTTTCCTTAGAAATTTGACCTCCTTCATTATACCTGAAAGTCATCCTAACTTTCACCCTGGCCCTGGTACTCCACCAGTCACTAAATCCTAACAATACTCGCTTAGCTTTCCTTTTCTGCTAGTGGGGGAATCTGGAGTTTAGTCCCCATCACCTGCTGTCTACAGTTACTACCCTAAGTTCCTCTTTCCCCAGCCCAGTCCATTTGCCACACTACAGCCAGGGAATTATCTGTGAAACAAAACCAATCACATCACTCCTTACTAGGGCACTTTCAACGATCCCTGATCCCTTTGGCACTTCCTAATAAAGGCCAAACTTCTAAGTACAATACACAGTTACCTTTGTAATCTGACCCTACTTATCTCTCCATATTCATCTCCCCAGTTCCATGCTCCCCACCCTTCTTCCCATTACACATTAAATTTAAGTGATTCTCAATTATATGTAGTACTGTAGTACTGTGAATATGCCATGCTATCTCACACTTTTATAGCTTATGTGTTCCTAAGTTCTTTCCTCCTATCTGAATGAAGGGGAAGTCCTTTTTTCACTACCCCAGAGAATGATCTTTCTCTGCTATGTTAATCCTACAGTTTGTTACATGTATGGTATTTACCACACTGAATGGTTATCTTATATGTGTATGATGCTACACTGGGCTACTTAAAGAAAGAGTTGATGTCTTTTCCTTCTGGAAACCTAGAATGTTACCTAATTTAACTAATTCTCAATAAATATTTGTTAAATCAGGACGCAATTCTACTATAATGTATTTTGGCACATCGGAAAACCTATGAATCAAAAACAAACAAACAAACAAACAACGTATGACTTAAATCTTCCTTCTAAAACTTGAAACAGGTTATGCCAAAGAATATCTCCATTTATCTGTAAATACATGTGCAGGAAACACTTTTTTAGGGACACTTTGATTTACATAGTACAGAAGGCAAAAGAGATTCACCTATATCTGTGAGATGTTAAAGACTGGCTTGATTGCTTAAAATAGCATCCCTTTCTTCCAGGAGTAAGAGCAAATCTGATGTAATAATACCTCCATAATCAAGTACTCTACAAATTTGCTAGGGTGATTAAGATTTGGGAGGTGGAAAAGAGAATCCAGAAAGAAAGTGAGGCTAAAAACCATGAAGTTCAGTATACAGTAACTCAGGAATAAAGACAAGCAGTGGCGAGAGACGTGTGGTGACTCAGGAGCCCATGAGACTACGCCTGGTTCCCATATAAAAAACAAAATCACAAAACCACTGTTTTCTGCACACTGCTTGTTTCAGGGAAGGCATTCCCTTGGGATGACAGGGACTGTGTTCTCAAAAAGGTTTTGGTTGTCCAGAGTGACCCAACTCACCTTTCAGACAGACTATAGGAATATGCAAATGGACCTTGAACATCACTGCTGTGGTACAGGGAGACTCAACAACACCAATAACACACAAAGCTGAACTATTATCATGACACAGTCCAGAAGGAAAGTCTAATAACCCAAGATCCTACTGAAGCTTCAGGTAAAAAACAAAAACAAAAACAAAAACCAACCCAGAAAATTACATCCCTGCTCCCATCACGATAAAACCTCCTTGTCCCCAAATCCATTTGCAACTGTATCCTGCAGACCCAGATTTTTGTTTATTCTGAAAAGTTCATACTTAACATGCTTGAAAGATTCTAGACAATGTGAAAAGGAGGAGGAGCAAATAATGCTACAGGGGATCTTGCATGTTGGGAGATTTAGACCCAGTATTTATTAAAAAAATAATGGACAACATGAAGAAGGAAAAACATTACAATACCACACCCAAGTGTAACTGGCAATATTTTTGTATTTCCTTTTTTTCTCTGTACACCGTTTTCCTCCATCACATATAACACACAATATAACACATCACAATACAACACAATGTAACACACAAGGGATGCTATCTTCTGTGCCCTAATTTTGTCCTTAAAAATATATATAACCATGAACATTCTACATGAATTATATTATCAAATATATATACTTTTATTATACTATTTGGCCAATGAATGCACTCAACTAGTAAATTACTCATCTCATCGATGGATAGCTTAGATTTTCTCAGTGTTTACTATTTAGGAATGTTACCTCAAATACCTACATGTATAGGCTTTTAACAGGTATTTTTCTCTCCTTAGGATGGATTCCCTCAAAAGGTTGGGGTGGGGGAGGAGGCACGGGCATTTTAAAGGAAGCTTTCATAACTGCACAACTGCACTGCCCCCAAATTATACAAATCTATAGTGCCATCAGCAATTTATGTTTCCCTACACCCTTATTATGCTGGCTATTCTTGAACAAAATTAGCAAGAAGATTACTAGTAAGACTGAACAAGTTCTCTATTTGGTAATTATTAAACGACATCTGTCTTTTAACAAGCATGTCAGCAGTAATGTGTAAATAGGAATTTTCCTTTATCAGCAAAAAAAAAAAAAAATAATAATCATTCAGCTTATAAAAGAGAAAAACTGATTTGGAAGTATAAAATTTACCACTATTTTTAACAAGTACTTGCTGTTTATTGTTAATTAGTCGTGTGTACAACTATATGTGACAAATCCATGTTACTGCATATTTTATTTGATTATAAATCAAAATGTATATATACTTAACCTGCATTTCTGTAGCTGACCAATTACTCATAAAAATGAAAAGAAAGACTAGAGGTGGACATACCCAATCCTGAACTCTCCTCAGTCCAGGGCTTCATGGCTAGTGGCACTGAGACCCGGTTTAATCTGACTCCATTCAGTTCATTGTTCAAGTGTGTTTATAAGTGGCACCAGCAGAAAGACACGGAGGAAGGAATGTTTATCTGGCCCTGTTACCTTTATCTCAATCAAGAGAAACTACACTCTCATCTGATTGCTGACATTTTCTTAGCCACTGTAGGTAGGGGTTAATAACAAATCATTAAATGAAAAAAATCAAAACAAAACAAAACACAACAAATAGGCTCCATGGTGTTACAGATCAGAATCTTATGTTATACATAAACATTCGGGTTAGTGTGTGCCTACTACAATTATGTGTAGATTTCTAAATTAAGTGTGTATGCTCTCATAAATAACATCTGAAGGAAGCACCGTCTCAGAAGAAGTGGGGTGGTGCAAAGCCTACATTCAGAGAGACTGAGTATCCGCTGGAAACAGTTCGTGAACAGTGGAGAGAGCTGGGGATGGGAGACACAAGATGATCTTTCATGAACCAAATACTTTAAGCTTATGTACATCATCCCTTTTTCATAAACCGAGACTGGATGGCAAGATGAACATTAGTTCTAAAAACACGAGGATTTAAAAAAATGATAGCATTCAGAATCAAAATCTAGAAGATAGTTCAGTCATAAGGACGTACTGTTCCTGCATTTTCCAGTTAGTCTTCAACCATAAAATGCAACTGTTTCACAGCGTCCAATATTAAGTACACCATTCAACGAAATGCTACTGACTCTTATACATGTCAGAGATGATAGTTTTACATAGAAACAAGAATTCTCCCCCAAACCAAATACACAATTTAAAGCAAAATAAAATTATATCTTACACAAAGCAACAAGAAATAAGGTGGCACAAATTCACAAATAATTGCCAGTATAATTTCTCTAGAAAAAAATATTCAATAACTAGAGAAGACTCAAAGGTGATGTAAGGGGTGGGTCAGGGAGGGAAATTTAAAAGGTCCAAACCACCCTACCTCTTTTAAAATTAACACTATATCAAGTTCTGCTCCGTACAACTTAGCAGTAACCCCTTAGTGCTTATTCTGCATATGGTTGCTAGATGTGAGTTATTAGGGCAATCAAATTATTAATGCCCTTGGGCAAATGCTAATTAAATGGAGCATACTGAATAATCAAGTCAATCATTACTTACGGTACTACACTGTCAAATACACTCACTCGATTTTCAAGTCATCTCAAAAGAGAAAAAAATTTTCTTTCCTAGAAAATTTTTGTTGCCTATGAAAGCCTACATCTATGTCAATGAAGTACAAAATAGTGATGACAAAAGTAACTGGCTAGAGACAAAATGGAGAAAAATTAAGTTACAACATTTAATAAGGATATCTTACAATAAATATACTTTCCTCTTAATTAGTTTTAATGAGTAGGGGAGGATGACTTATTTCAAACAGAAGCCTATAAAACATTTAAGGCTGAATATCATAATGCAATCCCTTTTGAACAAGCAACAACTTTTATGGATGAAGAAAAAAATCAAAAGTTATATAATTTGGGGAGAGGGACAGACTTCTAATAGATAATATCTTCTAGTGCTGATAATAGTCGTAACAGGATGGTCATCACATAGTATAAAGTATTTAAGGGATTTTATTCTCTCTGGAGACAGATACCATAGTCCAGTCAACGTTCAACAGTATTTACAGGGAACAAATATTAGAAGTTCTTGTTGGGAAACATTATTTCTAAATTATACATTTATCAAAAAAGAACAAACTTTCATAAGGTATTTTTTGGACTTTCTGAGGGCTTTTAGAAAATGAGACAAGCAAGAAAAAATTTTAATTTCCTTAGAAGTGGTAGTCTTTAAAAACCAGTCTTGTGGGGGGCATCTGGGTGGCTCAGTGGGTTAAGCCTCTGCCTTCGGCTCAGGTCATGATCCCAGGGTCCTAGGATCAAGTCCTGCATCCGGCTCTCTGCTTAGCAGGGAGCCTGCTTCTCCGTCTCTCTCTGCCTACTTGTGATCTCTATCTGTCAAATAAACAAATAAAATCTTTAAAAAAAAAAAAAAAGTCTTGTGAAGGTCTTTTCACAGGTATTTTCTTTGTCATGATTACTTCTTTTCTTCCTATCTCCTAATCTAATTCAGTACTCCAAAATACACCCAGAAAAGGAATTACTGTATTCCAAAATCAAATTACTTGCAAAATGGCCGTTTTTACATATAATTAGAGTTCAGAATCAAGAAGGAATAAGTCACCAAGTGCTGAGATGGCCAGATTCTGAGCTCTATCTGAAACTTCATCTGAGCTGACAGAACTATCAATTTCCTAAACTCTTTCCCATCTCCTACTTCTGGAAGTAACTTCAAATGAATGTCTCATGGTATCCTTTACGATATAAACATGCCTCACCATTCCTATAAAATCCTGCCTATAAATACAAATACGCCACTTTTAATGGCACCTCCCTAATGCTTAGTAGGAGATATTCTCACACCCCAATCTCAATTTGTACATTTCATGCTTTCTACTTTATCTCAAATAGCTACTAAATATAATTTTTCTTTCAACACACTGTGAACATGCTACATACCTGAGTCAACTTTCTTGCCAAGTTCTAATTGTCCTACAACTAATATGGGCCAGTGGCTTTCAAACTTTTCAAACTTTATATACCCAAGAATCACCTGGGACATTTGTAAAATGCAGATTCCTGAACCCCACTCGCCATTCTCTAAGTGATTCTGATGCAGGTGGTCAGAGGATCAAACAGAACTCTGATATACACGGTTCTTAAATTTATGGCAAGTTGCATTCCTAGAAAAACTGCCATAAGTCAAATGTCATTAGTTGAACCTGATTTTCCCCCATGTAAATAATAATGTAAATAGGAAGTTACACATTTAATAAAGGGACTGATGTTCACATTTTCAGAGATGTGGCTTAACATCGCACTTCATGATGGGTACACTATAAAATATAAACCTTTCTAAATACACAAAGCACAACTAAGAATACAGTAAAAAATTAAGGACTTACTATGTAAGTAAAAAATAAAGGACTTATTATGATAAGCAGCAGTGTACCACAGTTTTTGTGTTTTTTTTTTTAACATAATTCTTGCTTTATTTTTATTTACTACAACACAGAACACCTTAAAACGTGGAATTTCAAAGGATTTTCTCTGAGAACATTAGTAACTTCAAGAAGACTTCTGATAATATTTAACCACTGGATACTCTTACAAAAATTACTCCAGGGTATTATTTTACTGCCTCTTCTACTTGCTGTATTTTCTTTTCTTTTTCTTTTTTTGTTTTTGTTTTTTTTGTTTTGGTTTGTTTGTTTGGTGGCAACATCACACAACAATTTGTCGGCTTCTGTTTGCTAACAAAATCTGAGCATTCATCAACACCTCTACCTTCACCTTGCCTCATTTCATCTCAGCACAGGCTGAACTACAGGATGCTGCTGAGTTATTCCAACTGTTTCCAGAAACAACGGTTTCTTGTGATTCAACCTAAGCAGTTGCCTTTACAATACACCTACAAGCCATTACATACATTTCTCATCTACTCAACTGGCCCTTCACAGCATGTTCTACTTTAGTGTCCGAGGTCTCAAAGCTCTGGCTCAAATGGCAGATTCAAAGGCAGAAAAAGCAGGAGTTCGTTTTAACCCAACAATTCTTTTAATTTTGGCCAAAGTTACCAAGTAACAATATTAAGGCATGTGCATCTGTCTTATATATGTTAATAATCACTAGGTCAGGTCACTACTTTTTCCACTTCATTAATCATTTTAATCTTGCTCAAAATATTCAATGGATATCATTTTAGGACCTGCCTTCAATATCAGCTGACCAGTTGAAAAAGAAAAAGAAAAACAAAATAAAATGCACTCATTTCAAAGCTTCAGAATAAATTATTCTGCCTTAGTTGGCTGCCTTAGTTGGCTTAGTTTCTCCTTTTCTGCCCTCATTAGCCATCATTTTCTCAGCTCTTTCAGGCCTGCGAAAAGCAGCGATGGTGCCTGGGACTAGGAACCCCCAGGGGACAGCAAAGCTCAGAACTGGAGCACAGCTGGCAAAAGCTCAGCAAACAGGGGCGTTTGCACTCCCTGCATAGGAAAGGACAATGACTAAGCCCTATCAGAAGAATAACTATCGTTTCAAAGTCAAAACTGAGGGCTCAGTTCCTACTTCCAGCTTTCTGTCCTCCCTCACATGAGCCAACCACAATTACCCTTTTACACAAACACTATGCCTCAACTTACTACTACAACATCCCAACTTTTATGATTTCTAAAACTCAACCTCTCCAGCTTATTTTCAACTTCCAAATGGTAAAATGTCCTGCTAACAATCTGCACGCACCAGTGCGGTCAATCTTTTCCAGGTCCTGTGTCCCATCCACCCCAAGCTTTCCCTCTTCTTTTTTTACATTTTCTTGCTTAATCCATCCCACATTTTCCCTTGTAGTCTTCCTTCTGTTTTAAGATGCCTCTTAATCTGTTTAAAAATGAACAGATTTACTTAATATTTATTACAAATGACCTCCAATGATTTAATATATTGATCACCCACCAATAAATACATCAGTAAGAATTCAGGTCAAGAATAAACTAAATCAATAGGGATAATGATTAAGAAAACATTCTAAAAAAATATGGTTAATTTAGTTATTGAAATGCTAACTGCAATTAGGATCAGTAACATTTAGCTGAGGATTCTGAACATACATTATCAAACTGATGCTATCTGAAAGTTTATATGTTCCTACTGACCGTGTAATCTCATAACAACTTATTAAAAATGGGTCTTTGAACACTGAAAGCCAAACCATTTGTTAACAAATATTTGCCTGAGATGATTCCAACATATTTGAAAGAGTCAGAGAGTTAAACCATGCAGTAACACATAGCTTTAAAATGGCAGTCCAGACATTAAGGAAACATACAAAGTTCAACAGTTTGGACTGATACAAATTTCAAATGCATAAAAGGTTATTTTGAAAATATTAAAATAATTTGAGGCCTATTTACTTTATGAAAGTACTCACCTGACTCTTGCAAGTATCTATATACCAAGAAGTTGACCTCATCACTGCTTATACTCATCTTTATTCCCACTTAAACCATGAGGTCACAACACAGGATATAACCCTAAAAATAAAACAAAGTTAATTAAGTATTTTCTCAATAAAATATTTTTAAACAAAACGTAAACAATGTTGTAAAAACCATTTGATTTTATTAAATGATGTAAAATGAAGGTTCTATATTGCCTACTAATAAACCCTAACAAATAAAGTTATTCCAATAGGTAGTAATAGATTATACAACCAAAACATGGCTGGTCTATTTTTCTGCAAGGTAAGATATTTGCAAAAAGGATTCAAAATTTAGAGAAGGGCTTTAGCACTGTATTTTATATGACTATATCAAATAGCATTAAAAAGTTGTTTCCTCTTTCTCCTTAACTGTAAAAAAAAGAAAAAGAAAAAAAGAACAGCACATTTTAGGAATCAGAATATTATATATTTAGGAAAAGAATGATTTTAGACCACTGGGTAAGGGATGAGCCATCTACATTGGTTTTGTCTACATAATTTGAGAGGATTTGATGTCTCTGTTCTCTCAACATCTAACCTGCAATGTTCAAGTTTCAGAAGGATCTGGCTACATTGTAAAGCAGAGAGGGGGGAATACAGTTTTCAAAACTTAAATGATATTCTCTTAACGGACATACTTAAATCTTGAACTCAGAGAGAGGGGAAAAAGGAAACGGAGACCTAACTTAAATATGTTCTCATTATACTTATCTGTTCTCATGTCACAGAAATTATTTTAAAAAGAAGTCAGCAAACATCTTTTGTACAGAGTCCGAGGGTAAATATGTTAGGCTTTGCCACCATACACAGTTTCTATTAAAACCACTCAACTCTACGGTTGTAGCACAAAAGCAGCAACAAACAAGATGTAGACAAATGAGTCAGGCCATGTTCCAATCAAAGTTTATTTATGGATACTGAAATCTGGATTTCACATGATAAAGTTGGATCATAAAATATTTCTCTTCAGACTCCTTTTCAAGGACTTAAAACAACAACAACAAAACCACCTTTCTTCGCTTGTGGTCCTTATAAAAGACTAGTGGGCCAGATCTTACCCACAGACTGTGTACTTTTTTGGTCCCGCATTTTAAAAGGATAGACTGACATCTATTCAGTAAAGGGCTATCTAACACTATGTGCCTGTGCATTCTGTCCTGCTACATCATCAGTCTCTTTATGATGCAGAGTTCACAGGACATTTAGAAGTCATAAATTAACAAACACCTGAGTAGGCTACTGTGTGAGGGAAACTGCTGCTGCCCTAAGTTGTGGAAAAAGTGGTTATTAAGCACAACAAGCTTCTGTCACAGGAAAGAAGACAAGAAAGTAATAACAATTTTCCAATGACACACACAGAGGAATTCCTGACCAAATTTAGTAGCCAGGAAATACATCTTGAACAAAGTATCACTGGTGTTTAGACCCGGAAGGATGGACTAGGAGAGGGAGGACATAAATACTTGTGGGAAGAAGGCAGGGAACGGAAAGAATCCAATGAGCAGTAATAGTTAGTGGAAAGGTTGGATGAAGAAAGAGAAAACAAAACATGGAAGTAAGGCTCGAAACACAAACAAAACCCTGTTCTGTGGGGCCTTGACAGCATCACTTAGAGAAAATATACTGACAGGTTTTAAGCGAGTGGCCGAATCACCAGATCGACGCCGTATAAAGATCATCCTGGCTCTGACACGTAGAAGAGACTGGAAGGAAGATGGACTGGAGTAAGAGCTGAGGTAGTAGGGTGTTGCAGGGACCTAATTAATGAATGAAACCTGGGCTGTGACACTGAAGCCAGGGAGAAGTACAGGGGTTCCAAAGTGTGACCAGCCGGACAAAGGGATGAGGTGAAAGGAAGAACCAAAGATTCTTTGAGGAAATCTGGATTCACAGTACTTCCACAAAAGAAGAGAAACCACAAGAGTCACAATTATCTTCATAGAAAGAAAAAGGTACTCTGCCACAAAATTAACTCAGGAGGTACAATTAATAACCTGAACGTTTGGAATGACAAAAGTAAATACTCCTTTGATGATTTTGGCTCAGGACATCTTGTCTAGATGCTACTATGGTACATTAGGTGACTCATGCCCTGGAGGGTATCTTCCTCAGTTTTATCCTGACACACAGTAATATGTAGCAATGTATCTGGCATTCAGAGTATATATTAAATAGTCAATTTCGAAAGCCTGTTAAACTGAATAATTTTAAAAAAAACAAAACAACTAGAGTGGCTCAGTTGCTTAAGGACTGACTCTTGATTTTGGCTCAGGTCATGATCTCAGGATTGTGAGACTGAGCCTCACACATCTGGTTCCGCACTGGGCGTGGAGCATGCTTGGGATTCTCCCCCACCCCCACTCTTGCATGTACATGTGTTCTCTCTCAAAAAACAAAACAAACCCAATCCCACACCATTATAGAATTCTAAGAAATTAAATAATTTGACCAGTCATGGATATCTATTTGTAAGGGGAACAATTCATCATTATTTCATTAATAGGATTTCCCAAAATGAGATGTGCTAGGTGGAATCCAAGTGAAACAGACTGACAAAAAAAAAAAAAAAAAAAAAAAAAAAAGACTATTATTTTCCTCTAATATATCATTCACTTCAACATTCAAACACTGGTGCTGAAGTACCTAAGATTCATAGGTTTTCAATAAAGCTTGGTTCTAATAAGCTAAGGTCATCAATGTCTCAACTTAAAGTGGTGATCAGTGATGCTTCAGCATTACCTACTATATTCCAGGGCAAAGAAAAATACAAACCAAAATGATATGTTATTGTCTATAAATGTTCTTATAATAACTACATAATGCTGGTAGATTTTAAAAGATCATCACAAAAAAATGCCCAAGAAGTAGAGCAGAAAAGCTCCTATCTGTTCAAACTGCTATTTATTTTTTTTTATTCCATTGATCACAGTGCTATAGTATAGCAATTTCTGGAATCAAGAGTAATATTTTTTAAGGGAAAGGGGTAAACTGTTCAAATTTAAAAGTATTGTTCCACCTGTAGTTCTACTTCAGCTAGCTCTTACATTCCTAGAAAGAACCTTATTGCTCCTCACATGTGTTGTTAGGGCAAACAAATCTCTATGCTGAGAGTAGGAATAAACAGATAAAATAAGGTTCACCCAAACCTTGCAGAGTTCAGTTAGTGAAGAGAAACATACAAAGGTATCATTAAAAAAAAAAAAACAAAAAAACTGTAAGTTTAATGCAATCTGTACTAGAGGTTTTGGTCCTAATTGTAGTAAAACTACACAGAGTCTACAAAGACTTGAGTTTATCCATTTCAAAGACACTTAATTCTAGAGTATGGTTTGGTATTAAACTAATCCTTTTAAAATTATAATTTCAAAAAGACACCTGAAAAGAACAGGAGATTGGGCAACAAAAAGAAAACATTAAGACACACTCTTGATTGAAAACATCAGTCTTCACTTTCAAAATACCTTAAAAGCCTGTGTACCAAAGAGTGAAATCAGACTACCTCTTTAGTGGATTCACAATGGCTTTGAACAACTGCTCCATTTTGGTCTGTTTGCTAACACAGCTAAGATGGGTCCTCTATAAGGTGATGTAGTACTCTTCATCCATCCCAGGTGAAGACCAGACATTCAGATACCAGCTATCACTCATTTTCATAATGTATACAAGAAGCCTTACCACCGCATCTCCTCCATCGTGTACAACTATCTTTAAACAAGATCACAGAACAGCAGCAAGACATTCATCACGTCTCTATCCTATACTACCTGGGTGTCAGGTCTGCAGAGGTAAAAATAAGTCCTGCCCTCAAGGAGCTGATGGACTATTAAATGAATAAGACATTCGAAATGAATAATACTTCCAAAAGTCACAAAGTGATTTGGGAGGGGGAGAGCAGAGGGAGAGAAAGAAATCTTAAGGAGGCTCCACGCTCAGCAAGGAGCCTGACGAGGAGCTTGATCTCATGACCCTGAGTTCATGACCTGAGCCAAAACCAAGAGTCGGGTGCTTAACTGAGCCACCCACATGCCCCCTGACCCAAAGCAATTTTTTGGTATATTCTGCCTCATCATACTTATTTATCCTTAAATAGTAAATGAATGAGTTCTAAAAATGGAAAAAAAGTAAATGACTTTGTAGTTCTCCATCCTAACTTTCAGAACAGCCTATAAACTCTAAGAGCTTTTATCCAAAACTCCTATCAGTTACAGGCGATTAGTTAAGTCAGATCCATAGCTATATTAGTCAAAAGTAAATATAAAAATTAGTCTTAACTAATATTTAGCCAAGTGTTTATATTAATAGTACACTTAATACTTTCAATGTTCACTATGAAATATTTTACTTCAAGACATTAATAGACAGTAATTTAACACCTATTACAAGAACAGGATTGCTGAGACAATTTAGCTAGGATTCATTCAACTGAGGATGTACACACACTTTCAGCATCACAAAACTGAGTTCAGCAAACACACACTGAACAGTAAGTGCCTCACAAATTTAATCATCTCCCAGGACATAGACATACATTCTTTTCTGAGTCCATTGCTGGAGTAAGCCAGCACCCAACTATAAACCTGTATCACATCATTTTAAATTTAAAAGAATGAAAGGACAGGGAAAGTTATGGATAAAAATAAAACCAGAAAGATTTTAAGTGTCCTGCCTACCACACATTATTAAGAAGATCTGGAAACCCTCTGCATGATCCAAAATCAAATGTTTAATTCAAATTATTTTATCTTACACAATATATAGTGGTGGCGTACTATCTTATAACAGACACATTAGTTTAATTTTGAGTTGCTCAACTATTTGGATGATCCTAAACCTTCATTCCTCTAAGACTGCCATCAGGATATTTAACCTTAAAGTTGTTTATTTCTTTTTGGTAGGTGTGCTTTAATTAAAGCTCTCAGAATCAGGAAAAGTCTCTACAAGTAAGTAACTGGATGAAAGGGAATAAATAATTGGCTGTTTCTTTTAAACGGAAGTGTTGCTAACATGTCATGTTAGTTTCCAGTGCACAGCATGGTGCACAATATACTATGCTCCCCACAAGTGCGGCTACCATCTGTCACCATACGAAGCTACTACAACTCTGTTGCCTATACTCCTTCTGCTGTACCCTTCTACCTCCCGACTTACTAATTCCATCAATGGAAGCCTGTGCCCCCC